>NC_136658.1:58727209-59007209 GCF_903797595.1 Erithacus rubecula
AGGTAACTGTTATTATTTCAAACGAAGATTTTATGTCTTAGTGGCATTGTGAAAGATTGACCTTCACATGAGATATTGCTGTTCTTGCATTACCACTCTGATATCAATAGAAAACTGCGTTTAATCTACACAAAGGGTCCTGTTATCCTCTCAATGCATGGGGGATTATCATGCTTAACTCTCCAGAACATCGAAAGGCAAATAGACCCCTCAGTCTCTATTGCTGTGAAGCTGTTTCTTGAACATAATTCATATGCATTTCAATGATGGGTTTGAAAACTTCTGTAGTTTGTGTGAACGTGTGTGGTTTGTTTTGCTTTCTTTTGAACTGGGAAGTTGTCTTTTTGCTGTAAACTTGTACAAGAACACTACTTGATATGTAGTAAGTAAGGATTTGCTGAGTTCTTGATTTAGTTTAGATTAAAATATTTGTGATCATCTCATTTAACCATATAATCTCCTCTCAGCAATGCTTATTCAAGAAGCTGAACATTTGTGTTGCAATGGAAATGTAAATGTGAGATTTATATTGGAATCTGTCAGAGGGCACATATCATTTACAAAGTAAACCACCCAATAGCAATAATAATACCAGGCAGTACATTTCTTTATCAGCATTTATTTTGATAATCTGCAGTAGTGGAGATACTCTTCATCGCTAACATTCCATTGCATATGTATCTTTTGCATTTCCAGATCAATAAGGTAACCATGGGCTACTGTGTTCCTATATCTATCAACACACAGACACACAGACACACATACTCACATACACACATACACACATACATACATACATACATACATACATATAAAATTTATGTATGTAGGCACATGTACTGCATCCACTCAGTGAAAACTTTTAAATATTAAAAAGAAGTATTGCATCCCATATTTCATCTATCCTTACAAGACAAGAATGACAGTATTAAGATGCACATTCAGGATAGCACTCTTTCTACTTTGAACGCTGTCAAGAACAAAGTGCTTTACAGACTTAAAATAAATCTAGGTACTAATCCATTGAATTTCTGACAACAGGAGCCCAAGGTTTCCATGCACTTAGCTGAGTACTGCATAAGAGCTTGTGCATTATTTATGTCCACTAATGGTGTTGCAATGCTCTTTGTGTGAAGCAGTGACAGTGCAATCTACTAAGATAGCTGCTGCTGTGGACAAAGCCATACATTTTCCTGGGCTTGAATTTTTGACAGAATACTCTATTAATGCCAATTCTGCTTAAGTAAATGCTGAACAGGGGTCAGTTCCTCCCCTCCATTCCCCTTATTATTTAAGAAAACAGAGCCATAAAACTGAAAATGATGTTCTGGGCTTTGCTGAATTTTGCAACACAATAGTAGCTGATAAAGGTCAGTCTGCTTTTTTGTCTACTTTTATGATTTTGTGTGATGGTCCACAGACTAAATAGGAAAGCTCTTAGCATTGGAGAAGGGAGGTGCTATTAATTCCAGTTTCATTGCCATTATACTCTTCAGTGGATCAATAGAATTAAATGAGCTGAGATATTAGGAAAATATTGTGAAGAGAAGTAGGGTGGTATTATTTGACCAAGGTTAGGATGAATAGAAAATAAAGAACCATTTATATTGAGATGTCAATAAATCATAGGACCCATATATAAAATGGAATAGGGCATAACAATCATAAGCATTCAAATGACTATAATATCTTTCACTTTTTAAAATACATTGATATTTGGCTGGCAACTTAAAGGGCCACTGCAAGTATTTTTTAAATTGTATGATTTTAAAAAAATAATTATTTTCTTTGTATAGAAGGTCCTATTTAAGTTGAGTAATCATATATTTATAATAATTTGTTAAAAATAGCTGTCTTTATTTGCTTCTTAACCCTTATGGTCTGGAGGTTCTAACAGGGACATGGCTGAGCCCTAGGTACTTTTTTCCATGTGCTTTCTTTTTTGTGCTGCCTGCTGCCTCTGCAATCTCTGTTTCACCCTTGCTGTTGCTGTTCCTAGGAAATGCTTTTCTTGAGAGCTTGTAAAACATTGCGTATATCAAATAAATCTGCAGAAATGACTAACCCAAAGGACATGAAATATCTCCTTTGGAGTCAACATACACAGGTTCCTGTGGGACACAGACAAAGGACTTTCAGGTATTTGAGAAGGGAAAAAAAAATGTCTTAATTCCTTTTCGGAATCCACAGTATGAATAGCAACAGTTCTCATCATCTGAAGAGCTCAGTGACTAAAAATCAAGGTTTTTTCTTTATTTCCCTTCTACGGTTAGCAAAATTGAGGTTATACACAGGTGAAATTTTCCTAAAGTAATAGACCTAAAGTCGGAGGTGTAGTCTTGTCACAAGCCCTAATGGTTACTTGCAAGTAATGTATTTTAGCTAGAAATTAATTAAAATTTATTTAATTCAGAAAGAAAACAAAACCAAATCAGGATAATATGACCAATAACTCGAGATATAACTTGACAAATTGTAAATCCAAAGTTTTTTTTCTTTAGTATTAGAATACTTCTATTTACTCTTCGCAAGTCTAGTTTAACAAACTTATTCACTTTTTATTCTGTTGAAATCTGAAAAAAATCTCATATTCTTCATGGCCATGATATTTTCCCCCCCTTGTACTAATCAGTTGATTTCACACTCCTTCTGCCTGTCCTGCCTCTGCCTTGTAATAAAAGCTGTCTTCAAACTTTTTGGTCTAAAAGAAAAAAAAAAACTTGTTCTTTCTTAGAATCACAGAGCATTATGGATGTTTTAAGGACTTCTGGTAGTGTTTGGTTAAATGTCTCACTTAAAGCATATCCAGGAGCAATAGTTTCCTCTGGGCTGTGTCCAGCTGAGTTCTGAATCTCTACAAGGATAGACATAAAACAGTATCTCTGAGAAGCCTGGTTCAGAGTGTGCCCACACACTATTCATTTTTCTTTTTGAAATAGAATTTCCAGTACTCAAACCATGTTCACAATTATGTTCAGGGCATTGTAGTACTGGGCTGTATCTCCTCTATGGTTTGTCATTAGCTAGTTGTTGATTACTTGTAAAACAAGCACTTTTTTGTTATGGATGGACAAATCCATCTCTCAGCCTCTTCTCTTGGCTTATTCTGCCAACTGCAGAATTGGTGCTGCAAGCCAATTGTATTGGATTCATCAGCAAGCTCCTCTATTTACTACTCTTCTTCCAGGACTTTGAAGAATTCAAGAAAGAAACTCCAGGAAGAAATCTTATTTTCTCTCAGTTTGCATATCCTGTCCTCCACCAGCTTTCCTCCTGCCTACCCAGTCATTACTTTAAAACTTTCTTTGGACAAGTACAAATATCAGCAGTGTAACTATTTGTGGGATTTCTACAGAGCCATCTTTCACATCTGTTCCTTTTTCTACTTTTATTACTTGATGAAATTTTATCTTACACCTGAGCTTATTGTCTAGGCTACTTTTGTTGACATTTATAACATGATTCATCTACTTTTAATGACTTAAGGTTATTTTTTCCCCTCCTCACTGGCTCCCATAATGGAGAACTGCCTCTAAGTCTTGTTTTTTATACAAGACAACCTCTACAAATACAGAGAATATTTGGTAACATTGACTATGATTTTTTTTTCCCCTTTTTTGACCTATCTCTTTAAAACCTTATTTTTTCCCCATGAGAGCTTTCTTTGACCTCTGCCATGATGGTAGCTTCCCTGTTCTGCTTGTGCATTGGGTAACATCACTAATTTCCTTCCAGAATGCATTTAAATTTTAAGTCTCTTCTTGCACATCAGCTCTGATTTCTGGTCTGTGGTTTGTCTCCACAAAACTGGAACACTTTTAAGACTCCCATAACTTTGTGTCACCAGAAATGTTTAGATCATTGTGAGTCTTGCCCTTTCTATCACATTAAATACCATCTCTTAACTTTCCTTTTCAAGACCATTTTTAAGCTACCCCTGACCTATATTCACTTCTCATTAAACACGGTTTTATACACTAACCTTTGAGCAGTGTGTGACATGTGCCATCACTGTCCATTTGTCATTTTTTGGAATCATAAATCATTGCAAGGCATGCATTGTATACCCATAGAAACATGTGTAAGCCTGCCTGCAGTCTTCACTTTTCTCCCTTAAAAGTCTGATGTCATTTCTTTGAGGGATGGGGGAGAAAAGGCAAAACAAACACCCTAGAGAGCACTCATGTCAGATAAATATTTGGTAACTTTATCTAATCTCTCATTGTTTCCTGGTTCTTAGATTTTTGTTCCTTAGCTTTTATGGCAGCCTTATACAGATCTCAGGCACTGTGCATTTGTTTCAACATTGTGTGAAATCTAGCTGCTCCTTGACTACCAGCTCTGAAGCCTACAGTGGAATTCATCTCACCTAAGACTGCTGATGGTGATATATAGACCTAAATTTAATCAATTTACAATACCTGCAATCAGTGGGGAAAAATAAACATGATTCATCTGATCCGTTTATGATACCTGCATTTTGATGGAATACCCCACACTGTAACGATTAATTTAAGTGGTCTGGTTTTGATACAGTTCCAGGTCTATCTGTCTGAGCCAGTGGAGAAAATATTATTTGAGATAGAGTTCTGAAACAGACAATTACAATCACAATGAGTAGTGGGAAAAGTGTATAACTCCCACAAAATACTCAAATATCATAAAAACACGTCATGCTTCCTGTAAAAGATTAAGTTCAAAGGTCACTCTTGAGAGACAAAAATTAAATCATCTCTCTATTTAGGCTTTTATATAATTTAGTTTGCAATCTATATTCTGAACTGTGGCACTGAAAATCTGAAGTAGTTCAACAGCCTTGCAAGTTTAAGTAGAAGTAATTTCTTATGTACCTGTCTGGCCTTATACAGATATATGCTGGTCAGCAGTGTCTTAAATTTGTCTATATTTTCCTGATTTCAGTGTCCAGTTTGCATGTGTTGAGAAGTGGACCCCTGATATGCATACTAAAAGGAAATAAAAGCAAACTCATTCAGTGTTACTCCATAGAATATTCTCTATTTTGTGCTAGAAAATTCTGACACAAATCTTGATTTTCTATGGTTTGCAGACATTAAAAAACTTTTTTTTCTGAGAAAATTTGTTTCTGAGAAAAATCATGTGACTCAGTCTGTGCTGGTTTACTAGTAGATAAAGTGTCCTATGCAAAGGTTTAAACAGTGTACCAGGATTTTCTAGGGTTTAATTGTGATTATGATCTCTGGCATCTTATTAGGTCTGCACCTACTAATGCCTTATAGACAATGTTCTCATCGCTTTTGTTTAGTAATATAGGTGTAGTCCTGAGTGCCACTTTAATGAGCACTAAATGATATGACTCTACATACCATAAGGAAGAATGTAAAGACACATAGAGTTCTGGACTAGGGAATATCATTAAAGTCACCTAGGAGAGGACTAACAACCACATAGAATGTTTTCCAAGACTATTCTTGTAAAAGTTATTCACAGCAAAAGCTAAGCAGAAAATCTCAACCCAAAATAAACCACTTTAAGCAGTTTCTTAGCAAAAATTTCTATTTAGCCATTGAACCACAGTGCCGAAGATCACCTATTTATCCTTTTTCATAATCCAGCTGATACTATAATTTGTCAGTCAATTTAAGCAGATAAGATCTAAACTTCGTAGGAAAACTACCCATTATGTATTACAAATTATTTTAATTTTTTTCAGGGGCCAACAAATAAAAGTAGTACAATATATAGAAAGTGGTCAGTGCATTTGGTTCACAGATACTGTGTTCTGTCTATATGGATATGTTTACAGTAGTTTAGAAAAGGTGACTAAAGCTATTTTCTGGAAATGAGATCAGCTACCATCAAATAACTTCCACCCATAATTGCTGTTGTCTGTAAGCAGGGTAGTAACAACCACCTTATAGGATTAGTTCCTGTCCCAAGCTTATTCCTGAAATGTATTCAGGATTATAGTAGCTGCATGTAGTTTTAAAAATTTCTTTGTATACACAGGAAATTATAGGAACTTGAAAGCATTTTCTACACTGGAGTTGCACATTTGGTATAGCACATTTCATATTGAGTGTATCACCAAAGAAAGAGGTTACCAAAGTCAGAGTGGTTATGACTTCCTACTTAATGATTTCATGGTGAGAATGATTGCAAATGATTTGAGGACTATAGCATGTAATTTAAACCTTTCTTATTGCTTGGAACTGTACCAATCGCTGGGATATTGGGTGAACTACTGGCTTTCCCAAATTGTCCTGCTGAAGTAAATGAACAACCAGAACTGCAAGAGACAAAGTCAGAAGGTGAAAATGGGGAACAAAACCCAGTTTTGTTGACTCTGGAAATGTTGAGGATTATGTAGGAACAGTGAAGGCAGAACACATGTGGTTAATTTTAGATATGGTGGGACTCCTAGAATCAGAAAACAGACATTTTCTTTAGGAAATCTTGGTTTAATTTTGTAGATGTAAGAATTAATAAGAGTAAAGTTGAGAACATAAGAATTGCCTTACAGGATCTGCCCTTGTCCAGATCTAGTTCAGATCTAACTATCCTAATCCAGTTTTGTAACTTGTCCAGACTAGTCCATCTAGGACACTGAAGTGTGTGTGGTCAAAGATGCTCTGTAGGAGCAACACACTAGTCTCAGCCCTTTTAGCTGTGAATTCTACTTCCAGGGCATCCACATTTTTTATCTTAAGGGTTTTAGAACATACGTTCCTTCTTGGATCAATATAATGGTTCAGCTTTTGCCCACTTCTAAATACTTGCCTTTTCAAGGCAAGAGCAATAACATAGATCTTCATAAAATGACCACTATTCACTAGCTTGGATAAGCCTCTCTGTTAGTTCAGAAGCAGGTCAGAAAGCTGGTAAGATAAGACAAATCTGGGAACAACACACAGAAAGTAAAGGAACTGTGGAGATGTGCTTGATTATAATGTGATGCCTATTGTATTGAAATCTGGGCATGTCTTCCTAACTCTCTTCTCCTATGTTTCTGATGCAGAATAACAAGTCTATAAACACAAATTGCTTATGTTTTGAATGTTAGTTGTAGTATTAGGTAAATTAGTTAAAGAATACAGATGTAGAACATAGAAAGAAAAAAGCTGTTGAATATATCTTTAAGGTGTGTAAATTCAGTGATTTGCATTCTTTAAATATTTCTGGCAGAAATCAACACTGCTGGTAAATATGTAACAGATGCACCAATGTGCCTTGAGATGAATACATTATGGACAAAAAAAAATCATATTTATTCCCATCACAATAACAGTTTGTTTGAATCACCTGCTCTTTCTGGTTGCACCTGTGGCTTGTTCATTTGGTTGCAACATGGGAAAATGCCAAGATCAATACAAGCTGTGGGTTCTTTCTCCCTTGTGTGGGTGTTTCTTTTAGCTGTACCCCAAATGTTTTCTGTATACAGTCTTTAGATATAATGAAGAGGAAAAAAAAATAAAAATACATTAGTGCAATATTTGGGCTTGGGAAAATTAAACAGCCAAAACCCAGGGAATTCCAAACTGCAGAGTAGTTTTTAAACTTCATCTGACTTTTACCTTTAAAACATGGTGATTTCTCTGCTTGTATTTCAGTTCAGTTTTTTTGCTACATACACATACAGTAGTTAATATTGTACAGCCCATATTCACAAAGAACCCCTTTCCTCTGCACAAATTTCAAAGCTCTATTGACTTAAGTATCATGTAAGCATCAGTTGTTGGAAACCTAATATTCTTCAATAAATCATTTTTCTTTATAGACTACCATCTTAGGCAGCATAACTTTATGATTTCACTTTCAGAGAATTGTGAAGTTTAATCTGTGTTGTGTGAAAAATGCTGTGTTATCTCTCCTGAATTCTGGAGTAGTGACGATTCTTCATGTTGGAGTCCTAGAATCATAAAGGCTGGAAAAGACCTCCAAGATCACTAAATCCAGCTGTTAACCTGGCACCAGCATCATGTTCACCCCTAAACCATATCCTCAGGTGCCACATCCACACATTTTTTGAACAGGGAACCGATCACTTCCCTGAGCAGTCTGTTCCAGTGCTTGACAACCTTTTTCCGTGAAGAAATTTTTCCCCACTAATCTAAATCTCCTCTGTTACAACTTGGGGTTCTCTCCTCTAGTCCTGTCACTTGTTACCCCTGCCTCACTACAACCTCTTTATAGGTACTTGTACAGAGCAGTAAGGTGTCCCCTCAGCCCCCTTTCCTCCAGGCTGTTCAAGAGAAATGTGACCTCCAATATGATGCATTAATGTAGGAGAGTCCTCATCAGAGACTTTAAGAAAAGTGGTGAAAAGTAACAGGCATCTCCTCAAGGTGAAGTGCTTTTGGAAGGAATTCTCTCTAATTATTTAACCTTCAACTAATAGAAGGTGCTTATACTGGCTATGTTTTTGAGTGACTTTAGTCAAGTTTCTAACATCAATTAAACATAACTTGAAATTTCCAGAAATCCTATGATGTCTGTACAGATTCAGTTTGAATATAATTGAGCGATAATTTCTTCTGAATTTCATTTTACTCAATACATTAAAAGTGTTTTTACTTTTCTGTAAAGAATCCAACTGTACCTGTAAAATATCCAAAACTGTGAGCAAAAATAGATTAGAAATTATATGTAAATTCATGCACAATATGCTTTGAAAATATAAATTATTTGAACAGATTTATTGTAACATGTTTATATAATGCGTTTCAACACATTTGTCTCCTGTCTTTTTTCTTCTTCAGGTATGATGGGAGAGAAGCAAGTAGGGAATTGTAAGCAACCATTTCTGCTATTACTTTCCTATTTCAGACTGGAATTGCTTTGAAATAAAATTACACCTTTGAAATAAAATTACATATTTTTCCCCAAATTTGTCCTAAACTTGGACAAAGGGTTTTCATACCTTTTTAATATCTTAGTTTATCAGGATTTAAAGTGTCAGTGCATTTGGTTTGTGTAATCATATCTGAGGTCACAAAAAGATCAAATGTGAGTCCGCATGTTGCTTGAAAGTTATCAGTTCAGGTGAAGTACCACGATAAATGGGCATTTCTGGACATTGTGCCAGAGTTTTATTCCTAACTTGATGCCAGAGCTTACTCTGACCTGGGAAAATGAGGGTTCAGCCAGTGCATAAATATTCTACTCTTCTGTGTAACAAACACTATCAGTGTTGCACTAGCATTTTCAAACTATGGACTGTATTCAAACACATCACTCTGAGCCAATTTCTTATTTGTAGGACACCATACTTCTAAAGCAGAAGAATAAAATTCTTATTGATCAGAATAAAAAGAGGCCTGATATTTGAATCCCTGGATGTATTTGCATCTAGTATTACTGAACAAAATAATTTATCATCTATTTAGTAAAACATGTGGAATTGTGCCCAGTAAAAATAGCTGCTCTCAGAAAGCTCTTCAGGAGATAAGCTTGGTTTTCTGTGCTGATATCGTTGTTGTCTGAATAAATACTGAGAGGGTATAGCAGTGCTTGTGGTTTCCTTTCTGTATACTGCTGAATATCAATGTTCACAGAAAGAGTTAAAGACTGTACTAATGGTACATCATCATTCATGCACCAGGAATGCTGCTATGACAGTAAAGACTCATAACAAAATTTCTAAACAGAACTTACAGTTATTTAAAGTAGTAATGAGTTCTAGTCTGAATATGGACAAACAGTGTATCCCTCTCTTGTAAGAATTCTTTGGAGATTTATCAATACCTGGAACTTTTTCTTGGATGTGCTTCTCTTTTAATCTGTTACAATTTCCTCTAAAACCGGGAGTCATTAATTAAATGTATTGTTTTTCAATATAAGATCTTCAACCAAATTCAAAGACCAAGACATTCTAACACCCCCCAAAAAGAAGTATGAGCTTTTATACATCTTCTTCTTCACTCTTACTTTCAGTGAATAAGTTGATCTTAATCAAAAGCAGACATGAAAAGGGGAAGGGGAAAGGAAAGGAAAGGAAAGGAAAGGAAAGGAAAGGAAAGGAAAGGAAAGGAAAGGAAAGGAAAGGAAAGGAAAGGAAAGGAAAGGAAAGGAAAGGAAAGAAAGGAAAGGAAAGGAAAGGAAGAGGAAAAGGAAAGGAAGGAAAGGAAGGAAAGGAAAGGAAAGGAAAGGAAAGGAAAGGAAAGGAAAGGAAAGGAAAGGAAAGGAAAGGAAAGGAAAGGAAAGGAAAGGAAAGGAAAGGAAAGGAAAAGGAAAGGAAAGGAAAGGAAAGGAAAGGAAAGGAAAGGAAAGGAAAGGAAAGGAAAGGAAAGGAAAGGAAAGGAAAGGAAAGAAAGGAAAGGAAAGGAAAGGAAAGGAAAGGAAAGGAAAGGAAAGGAAAGGAAAGGAAAGGAAAGGAAAGGAAAGGTTAATACTGGAAGTTACAATGGGTAAATACACAGACAAAGAAAAATTTAGGGTGAATAAACAGGGGCTTTTGTTAGAATTTTTCTTTTTTTTCCCCATCTTTGGAAGAAGGAACAATTTTTCCCTGGATTCACAAAGTGTCAGTTTAAACTTCTTTATTTTGTTGTTAAACAGTATGAATTCCAAAACTCAAAAAAGATAGACAGATAATCTCTGATATTCGTGATTTTTTTCACAAATGATTTTTCAGAAGAGTGCACATGAGATTTTAGTTATTTAACATAATCCAAAATTTCATTACTTTTACCAGCAGAAAAGTTTATGTTTGACTTCTTTTTCAAATAGAGTTTTTTTAATTATTATAATACATGGAGTCTAGGCCCAGGTCTGGACCTACTGAACTTTGCTTCAATGGCAGATTAGTGAAAACCTTTACCTGGATTGCAGTTTTCGCATCTGTAATCTTTATTTTATTGCCATGTGTTTTTTTTTTTTTTCTGTTAACTTAGGAGAATCTAAAAATAAAAATATGTTTCTATAGAAAGAAATAATTAATTTATTTTTACCAAGTTTATAATGAGGAAGAAGCTACTGGTGCAAAAAGTTGTCTGCTACAAATTGTTAGTTGATAATTCTATGAAGGCAGAATACATTTAAATGATTTGCTTATATCATTAGAAAGATTACATTCTAAGGTTAGCATATCTACTGAGTCATCTGTGTTAGCTAGTTTTTACTTATTTTGGCTAAATATTGCAACTTATAGTCAACTTGATTTTTTTCCAAAACACTCTGACTTCTATGTAAAAGGCCTAGTAATTCTCATAAATGTAGTATTTGATGCTGCTTACAACATCATGTATATAGCTTTACATAATCCATTTGATAGAGCTATTTTGGCAGGAAACTTTGTTAGAAGTCATCATGTGTTTATTGCATTGCTGTTCCATGAGGCTTCCAAGAAAGAATTATAAGCTTGTCTGAATTACAACACTGGAAATTTATTTCCATTCTTATTTGTACTTTTGACTAATACTTATCCCACAGGGATGGGCAGTAAAAGGCAGACTCTAGTTCATTCTGCTTTCTTAGTTTTCCTAGGCTGACAGCTTTTAAAGATTGTGGTGGAAAAGCAATTAATAAAAAATTATATTACAAAAGCCATTGTGAAGTCCTTATTTCTCTTTCCTCTCTTCATTCCCTCACTGAATTTTGTCTTTTGAATTATATAGATGGGTTATTTGACTCCAAAATTAACTGTTAATTTAATAAGGAGGATAGCAATAAGTATATTTTGGTACTGTCCTTCTAAGTCCTGTACAGAATTTTCAGTTTTACAAAGAATATATAATTCATAAGACTTCCCATTTTTCTGCTCCTAGGCAAGCATAAAAAAACCCAAACCCAAACCCAAACCTAAACAAACCCACAAATACATAAAGGGGAAGGAGGAGGGGCGGGGGGGGGGAAGTTTTTAAACCATAATTATGGATTTGAATTTTTTTAAAGTTTTTTGTCTGTTTGTTTGTTGGAGGGTTTGGTGGTTTTTTGGGGGTTTTTTTTGGCTTTTTTTTTTTTCCTATTTTTTTTTTTTTTTTGAGTTCTGTGCTGTTAGCAGCAAAATTAATTAATTTAGTTTTGGCTGGTTATTTTCTGTAGGTATATGTTTAAGACTGCTAATTAATTCCAGACAGAGTATATATAATTGGAAATATTTATCACCTTGATACATTTACAAACTATTAGATATGTGATGGGTATTATCTAATGGATTACTTGTTAATAGTTAGTAATTTTAAACTCTATGATGTTTAATATTCAACTGTAAATTTCTGCATATTGGGAAATCTGAAGAGAACTGCACTGCTAAACCAGCTTAAAATTATTCTGATCTATTGGCTGTCTTCATCTTTATGTTCTTTACATAGATTTTTATTGATTTTTCACAATTGCATATACACTCTAGAGCTCTGGTGGTAACCTTGCCTTGTTTGAACAAATATCAAGATAGTAATTTATATGTCTCTTTGCATTGAGAAGTTTAAGAAGTTTAATTATTTTATAAATTTTGATTGGGAAAAAAAAAAAAAGAAATGCGGACTTCAGAGGGAAGTGCTTGGACGCCATGAGCTAGTAAATAATTCCTTCCATTGGAATGTTCTTTGGGGCAAGCTTTCCTACGACTTAAATGGTGCTGTGTGAGAATAGGGTCAGTGGGCATCTGCCCAGGGGCCACTCACTGCCTGTGCTGCACAGGTGCTTGAAGCAGCTCCCCACACACAGAACCTGCTGCTGGCTAGGGATTCCTGGCACTTTGCTGCACCAAGCTTTGTAAAGAAACCTTAGCATGCCTGACAATCAAGTGTTTACATTCCTGTCCACGCACATACAAAAAGCAGGGAGCATTTTATTTCATAAAGATACTTTCTTCCTGTGCTTATCAAGATTTAGTTTGAGCTGATTCTAGAATATTGGCAACACTGTAGGATATAGGAAGAAACTATCAAATTCTGGCATGCTGAATTCGGCAGAAATCTATGCACATTATATTAAACATAAGTGAATAATACAGTGCCTAATATAACTAAACTATTTGCCAGCTGTTACTCTGCTGGAACTAGATGCTCATGTTAAACCACATGCTGGACAAAAAAGGAATTAGACTAAATTCCCTAGAAAAGTCTCCTTACAATCTTTATTTGCTGTACATGATGCTCTTCATGGATTGTCAAAAATCAATGAACATGATTGCAATTATTTTCTTGTAAATATAGAATACAAACCCCAGAGTTATAAAAGGGAAAGGGTTTTAACCCAAATGTTCATGTCTTCTAGATTCAGTTTAATTCAAGAATCATTCCAATAAACAATAGCACCTGCAGGAAAAAAATCAGCAAAATTTCTTGCAAGACAATACGATATAACATAGAATAAGTGAAAAAACTTCTGTTCACCCCAGGCAGCACCCAGGTTGGTACCTGTAGCAGTTATCCTGATGTCTGTGGTTTAAGCTTTTAACTAACTTAACTAAATGGACTCTTTAGTGTACCAGGAAGCATATGATGGGGATATGAATAAAAGAAATTAAAAACAGAGATTGGCATACAGTACATGCATTGTGTGATTTTCGTAATACCATTTTTAAAAAAATGTATTTTAACATTCAAGAACAGTAAAAAAAACCACCTTAAAACAGAAATTGAATTGTCTCACTGGGTTTGAAACTTTGGCTTTAGTGAAGGTTCTCTTTTCCACTATTTTTTACATTGCAGAAAGTATATTAACACCCCCCCCCCCCCCCCCCCCCCCCCGCCATAGGCCTTAATTGTCATATGCACAATCAGCAATGTTTAAGTGGACCCTGTGGATTTTGGTCCAAAACCAAACCAATCAGTTACAAGGTATTTTTCTTTTCTGTTAGATGTTCTTCTGTACTATTTGCATAAATGTAACCATGCTGTCTGTCTTTTAACTTTCACTCAATTAATTATGCTCCCAGCCCCCTGCTGATGGACAAAAATGAGGCTTCATCTGCAAATAGCTTCAGCAGTTTACAGCTTATTAAATGCCAAAATCTAGTTAAGACAGTTTGAGAATTCTCACGTCAAGCATTTCAACCTGCCAGTTTTAACATAAAACTCTTATTAAAAGGGAAAAAAAGTGAACCCACTAACCCAAGATGGGGGAATGTGGGTGGGAGGAGGGAGAATAAGATAGAATAAGGGTATTGGGCAGGTAAGAATCCTCTACAAATTATACACTTAGCATACATGGCACAGATAAAATATGTTTCAATTGATTCCCCTAATAATGAAGAACATTGGAAAATATACCACTTGACAACAAAATGCTCCCTGCAAATTGCAAACAGCTTTAGTCTACACTATCCTCTTTCATAATCTTTATAAAAATCTGAACAAGTCTTGGAATAAGCAGATTATATAGTAAAGTATTCTTAAATAATAACTTTTCTATGACTCTTTTTGATAGGTTTTGCATTTTGTATCAAGCATCTGGTGCTTTCATTTTTTCAGTACATAGTGTTCTGGTATACTTTATACCATGCTGGGTTTATTCCTGATTTAAAACAGAAATAGAGAAACAGTATGGGATACAGGAAAATTGAAGTGTGCCATGCTCCAAGATAAACTCAATGCAAATTCAATACATAGTTTTTTAGACTATTACCTTGACCAGATCCCTAACATGCTTGAACTTTAAGCATTCTGTTTAAAACTGGATATAATCAAGAGCTCATTGAAGAATAAATGCTATGCCTGAATATCAGCTTCTCATCTTGAATAGATTATGAAGACTAACAAAATTTGTCTTCTATAATGCAAGTAAAGTTTGATTGTTTCCATTTATTTTTGCTGTTAGCTTATAAATATTTCTTTAGCTGGCTAATTAGTGGTATAGATAAAAATTACAGACCAGAAAAAAAGAGATAAATACAAATTTTAAATTTTGAACTGTATTTCAGTTGCAGCTGTGACAGACATTATTTCATTTTAAATTTTTTTTCTTTTATGGTTGGGGGGGAGATGTGGTGGTGAGGAAGGATAATGTCCAAGCTGGAAGAGAAAGTATTTTTTTCCCTAAAAATTCCTGACATATTATCTGGGTTGTTGTGACATATTTTGCCGTGTTTGTTGTCTCAAGTTATAAACTGAAGTGACTGAGCTGAACATGACATGATGATCCATGACAGAAATGTCAGGAATTAAGATAAAGAAGTATAATTCATGTCCAGTCACATAGCAATTAACAGTTCTCTTATAAAATACTTAGATTTTTCATGTTTAATGTAATGGAAAAAATCCACAGTGTAAAATTTTGCATCAGTTTCCCATATTAATATTATATGTAATTTCTGAAGATTTATTTCAAAGTCTTATACACTGATGACCCTAATATGTAGAAATGTACTGAAATTTGGTGATCTCTATTAAGAGAAAATTCCTCAACAAGCAGACACAACACTCAGGCTGTTCCACATGAAATATCCCTCGTGCATCTGCCCTCCTTAGTCTGAATTTCCATGTACTGGTGAGAGCACATCAGCCTTCTCCTTTGCATAAATAAATTTATCCTCAAGCAGATTCTTCTCACAGTCAGAATAAAGGACACACATGAAATGTGTTCCTGTTTTTCATGATTGTGTTGCTGCTAAACTTCCCCAAAGTGTTTAAAATATCAGAAAAAAAAAGATATATAAAAGATAATGGAGCATTTATCTTCTGTATAATATATCAATATATCTCCTTTATTATGTCTCTCAAAACCTGATGTTTATTTTGCTTTTGTTTGCTTGTTTGTTTTTTTGTGGTTTTGTTTTCCTTTGGTTATCTTGGTTTTTATTGTTTTGGTTTTGGGATTTTTTTTGTTAGATTCTTTTAGGTATAGGGATGGAAGCAAGTATTGAGGACATTTTTTAAACATAGCTATGGCCCTATAGCAGACCTGCAGGAGGGTGGCTGATAACCACCACTCAAAACACTGTAGTAAAAAGGTACAGAAATAATTGTGGGAGAAATGGGCAAAAGAGAGATTGAGTCTAACATGGCTGGCAGAATTGCTTCAGGCAACACAATAAAAAAACTGGACTCAGGATGCAACCAGGAGTGACAGAAGGAGAGTGGGGGTGGTGGCATTGGTACAGAAGGCTTAGGAGGAAAGATAAAGTGGTCATTTTCCTGACATCTGTGTTAACTCACAACTACCCTATAGATGAAAATTATATTTTTCCACTTCCAAATTTCAATGGTTTAGCATCATGGGGGAAGGTATGCTCTGGAGACCAAAGTCTTATCATCTATGCTGGGTAGTGACATTGAGTTCTGCGTGCATTCCACCTCTTCTCCTTTGGTATTGACATGGATGGACCACTTCTAGGCATGACATGGTAGGTTATGCTCTGCCAATCAGTGTGCCAATTAATGCCAGTTACACAGATATCTCTTGTGAGATGAATACTCCTGGAACTGATGAATGGCAGAAAATACTGGAGGGCATTGCTGGAAGTATTAGTGGGTTTGACAAAGTGTAAGAATTATGATTATCTTGAATGTTTGTTAAGATGTTTCAAAGAAATTTCAAAAGAAGGCATTTTCTGAATAAGTTGTTTTGGGTTGTGAGCCAAATTTCATCCAGAATGATGGTTGTGAATAAAATACATTGAAGTTCATGAAGGGAAATGAATATTCAAATACTAGAAATACTTTTCAGTTGCCATATATTGATGTCCAGTAATAATTTCTGTCAGATAAAGTGATATATTTTAAAATTAAATTTAAAATGGTTGAGGTGATTTTCAAGTTTGAAGAGTAAGAGGGACAATAGGGACAATGCAAAATATAATAAAGTGAGATTTCCCAAAAAATTTACCCCAAAAAATTTTGGAAGAAAATTGGAAACACATTGCAGTTTTGCTTCTATATCATCAAGCTTCATGTTGGAGATTAAGTGATGCAGGTTCAAGGCTCATCTCACAATGAAAGTGATTTTTCTCTACTCAATTCTACCTAACTATAGTAGTATAAGACATACCTTGTTTGCAGTTTATGAAATTATTATTTCATTTTCCCTACTCCTTCCTTTTTATATTTATGAGAGAGTGTGTGTGTATTTTCCTGACGATCCAAGTTCATATGAATTCTGTATTTTCCCCGGAATATTTGTATGCACTTTAAGCAAGGAGTCAGCTCTAACAAGTACTTTATTAGATGTGTTTGATTTTTTCTTTGCATCTTTTGCTACTGCTGAACAAAATATGAACAACTAATTTTAGCTTTGATAATTTTTCTATGTCTGTAGTGAAAAATGTATCTTACATATATTGCTAGATGGAATAAAATAAAGTGAAATCTTTCATTTAATTGGAGAGGAAATAAAACAGGGTTTTGTCCATAATGGGGCATGTGAGGGTAGGCAGGGTGTTGAATATCTTTTCATTATTTGAAATAAGGTATAAGCTCTGTGATACAGAAAATTTATGCTATTAGAGAGAGAAATCTGTTAATCTAAAAGAGATTTTTCTCCCTTGTATTTCAATTAGGTACAATACTATAGAATTGTGTAAAACAGGAAAATGTTTCCACCTGTAGCATGAATGTAGCAAACTTGATCGTTATTACAAAGGCAGCAAAGTTAAAACATATTAGAAGAGCAACACATGCTGCATTGCTATTAAAAGTTCCCCAACTGCTCTTTCTTTACTGCTATGACTATAATTTATTCAAAGAAGAAATATATGCTTCATTAGCTGTAGAGGTGTTAGCACTTGCTGCTTTATAGCCAGCAAGAAATAATAGATCATAAAGAATAAGAATGTGGAAAGGAATGAAAAACAGTAATCAAATATATATGTTTATATACAAACACAAACGACAATAAGTTTACATATACACGTGTTTTAAATATCTGCATGCACACCTTTTAGGTAGAAAGCTTTCAGAATATGGATATGATTATTTTTAAATGTGCAGCTTTTGTGAAAATGTTGAATATGGTAAGGATACAAGACGTAAACACATGCCAATTTTGTATTTTGAACAACATAACTGGTTAACTATTCTGTGAATATAGTCTGGGGTAGATGATAAAGAACTGAAACTATTCAGACATTTATTATGCAGAACACTTTCAAAAAAGGGCAGCTTTCATTTATAAATCATTATAAACTCACTACCTAACTGTAGTGAGGATAAAATATTTTGATTCTGTTCTTCTTGGGGCTGAAGTGGTAAGAACATATTCTTAGGCACTGAATGACAGCATCTTAAGCAACTGTTAGCATACAGAATAGCTAGCTGGATCCTCTAGAAATCTGGGCAGCCAGCATTTTTCCTTGCATTTCAACTCCAAATGATCACTGTTTTTCCTTTGTATTTATAAGTAATGAAAGACTTCTCAAGAAGGGCCCGCACTTACTGTCCTGGTTTAAAGGACAGGTGTCTGCCAATAAAGGCAGAAGTTTCTCTTTGAAATGGAGAATGTAAACCCCCTCCCTCTAAATTATTGTAATTTTGAAATTAAGGGGCTCTCAGACAAAGATATGGGAATTAGGAATAGCAGTTCTTTACTAGTAAAATTAAAATAGAAATACAGTATTACAAAGAACAATCCCAAAAACACTGACAGGGTCAGAATACAACCTGACACCCTGTCAGTCAGTCAAAGTTTTGGTAGGAGTCCCATTAAATGATGGCTACAGTCCTCCTGCAGTGGCAGATGTGGTTCAGCTAAAGCAGTGCTCCTGTAGAAGGTGCAGTTTTCCTCTGAAGGTCCAGGGATTATTTGGAAAGGTCTGTTTTTCTGGAATCTAATGGAAAAAAGGTATTTTGGTGTCCAAAAGCTCAGTTTTTTATCTGGGTAGGAAAGGCTTGGCTCCTCTCCCTGGCTGGAGCATCTCTCAGTGGCATGATGTAATTTTATCAATCATACAATGGGACTGAATGGGCCAGCAGCAGATGATATCTTCCTGGAGGGAGGATGGGTTGTGGAAAAGATGAAGATGATTGCCCCATCTTGTCTTAAAGATGGCCCATTAGCAGATAATGTGTGCAATGGAGATAAGGGTCACTGCCACACCTGGCTTCAACAGATAGTGATAGAATACACATTTCTAGCCACATCAACTCAACACACTTGCAAAATAATTTAAACATACAAATACATCTTTCGTTCCACTCTGAGGAGCAAACACTGCACCTCAGGTGACTCTGAACAAAAAAGGGAGCAGGAGGAGGAGGGGAAGGAAAGGATGAAAAAGGCAAAGCAAAGGCAAAACTAAATCTGAAGGTGAAGACAGAGGAACAAAAAAAAGAACCACAGAACAGTGGTGGTAAAATTCAGGCGGAAAAAGGTGTGTGGGCCAAGTAAGGAGAAAGATGTACATATTACGAAGAGAGTGGGAAAAGTTTTGGCAAAGAACTTAACGAAAGGTGTAGAAAAACCAGACAAAATGTTCAAATACTCTGAAGCAAATATTTCTCTACCTGTGCTTTAGACCTTGTAGTGAAGTAGACAGTTACATGTGATTCATCAGATCTATGTCAAATTAGCTTCTTGAAAACACATATGAAAGGATGTACTTGTTGCCATATCAGCTGTCCTTCTGAATCCACAACTATTCTGAAAGCCAGAGATTTTTCAACTTTTCACATAAGCAGCATTTTAACTCAGGCTTGTTAAATTGCTCATTGCAGACCTGGACTAAGGGGTTCAAAATACTCTTCACAAATGTTTTTCTCTAAATCTGCATAAAAATAAGTTCACACATTTAATGCTTTCTTTTAAGGCCTTCATTGAGTAGTCCTGTACTAAGAGTTGTGATTGTGTAATACCCATCTGAAGACACAGCCTTTTCAGAAGGCAAATAACAAGTCAACACCATTTTTTAGTTCAAACTAACTCCTTCCCACTCTGCTACACTTATTTTATCATAAACCACATACCAAAAATTCCTGGCTTTGGACATGAGACTATGTTTGAGACTTTTTCACAGAATCAAATCCTCTTTGGAATTTTGTATCAACCAGCAGTTCTGACCACTTCAAAATCTTTAGTATCAAACTCCTCAGAAATGGACTTGGTTGTTGAATTTTTTACTCTGTTTCATTCTGCTTATATGTAATTAGTGGAACATCAATTAAATGAATTGAATTTGGAAGCCAACAGGTATTTTAAGAGATATTTTTACTCCCTTTGCCTCTAGTATCACCTTAAACCACATAAAAATTAGAAGAATACAATTTATATCACCAACTTTATCTGCCTGAAAGTAAATCATTAGCATAAACTAGTATCTCTGGATACTCAGTGGAATCTACAGCTGGCAATTCGAAATGTCCTGAAAGAAGTATCTCAAATACTTGGATTTTCACCTCTGGTGACACTCAGTTCTTTTCCATTGTTTTTTAAGAGTCAAATTTAGACTATAAGAGTTCAAAACTTATACTTGGGACTTACTTTTTAGAAGTGAATCACATTCATTATTCTGTATCTACAAGTAGTGCTCAAGCAATTTAAATTCACTTTGCACAGATAAAGGGATCAGATAAGCAAGGAAGCATATAAGCAGACCCAATACAAAGCTGAAGAAATTATAATTTGGTTTTAGGTTAACATTAATATTTTTTCTCTCTTTATTCCTTCCAAACAGTCTTTTCTATTTTCTCTGATCTTCTTACTTGCCTGTTACATGCAAAGATTAATTCAGTGGCGTATGACAATTGCAGCTGTAAAAAAGCCTAGTGAAGCATATGTGAATGCAAATAGTCATCTTAGTGACACTAATAATGGAATATAATGCTAGTGAAACCAGAAATGTTTAACATATTTTTGTAATATACTTTGATTTTACATGTTTGAATTAAGGACAGTGTGTATAAGGAATGTACTGAACATTTACCTTTATTTTTTTTCTTATTTTGTACTCAAAATATTTCAGCTGTTGAAATCTAAAATAGTGCTGGGGGCTCAGTGTTCTATTAGGCTTTAAATAAAAAATTTCAATCTAATATTAAAGGAAGAATCTCACTAGAATAAAAAACTGGTGGATATTTTAAAATTTTATTTTATTTCAGAGTCATTCTTTGATACCTGTGGCTAATCATTGAGAATATTTACATTTATTTTCTCTTTCAGAAATAAAATTATTTTAATATTATTTTAATTTAATATTTCCTTAAAGTGGTTTTAACGCAGAAAAATGGATCAAAAGGAGACCTTAAAAGAGTAAACTTCCTGACCTGTTCAAATGGTGATAATTCACAGAGCTTGACCTGTGTGTTTAGTGAGTATTTTCACTGTTCCTGTTGCCCATGTCCATGGAAAGTCAGAGAAGAGAACCTCTTGCATTCTTTCTAGAACATACCACCAGGGAATAGTCCTATAGGTTTGACCAAACTTGTTGGAGCAGCATGCACAAGTAGTTTGAATGTTATGAACCAGCACCAGGATCCCTTAAAACAGAAACTACTTTAGATGATAGTTCTTTTTAGGTAGTTACACAACTAATTGAAATGTTAAAATTGAGCAAGCTCACTGAACTGAATAATAACAAACTAAAGTTAGTGAAAGCATGCCTAGGGCAAAGTGTAGCTTCTTACATTACTTTTAACTTTCAGTTCATCTTTTTCTCTGAAAAGTATGAGACCAAAGCAGTCCTAAAAATCACATTTACAAGACTATGTAAAATGCACACTTATGAGACTGGTTTTCAACAATGATGTTATTCTTTTTCAACACCCCCTCCTGACATTTATTGCTGGCTGATAAATGAGAAGTTATCTGGGAATCTATTGCTGTATTGCTCTGTGTATGTAGAAAATCCTCCACTTTAAAATGTACACGCCTACACCCAGTGAGGGAACTGTTGTGGCAATAGCTTATTATATAGGTTAAGAAAAACCAAAAAAATGTTTGTTGTAGATAATTATCAGGCAATTAGAGCATTAAGTAGTTACTATCAACTGCAGTTTCAAATACACTGATATTATGCCTGTGCATTAAGAGTTAGTATAGACAGCTGATGATGAAGGGAAAATGGAAAAATATATATATAAAAAAAGATGTTATATCAAATAAAGTAAAGGGAAAATGGTTTTCTAGAATTTATAGTTGAACCTTAAACAATGCCTAGAAAAAGACCAAAATGCACGGGTTTCCAGCATTCATTGTATGAAGATTAAGGTGTCAATGAAGCTGAAGTCCAACGATTAACCGAGTTAGTTCCTGCTTCATAAATTTTGGTTTTATCTAATGACTTTCTAGTTAAATGGTAGTGGTGGCTTTTAATCTCAGAGTTCCCATCCTGAATAAGTCCAGGAATGCCTAGAAAACTGATGTTCACTAAAATATTGTGGGTTTGAGACACAGAGTTACAAAATAGTTTGGATTGGAAGGAACCTTTAAAGGACATCTAGTCCTGAGATGAGCAGGAACATGATCAGATTGCTCAGAGCCCTGTCCAATCTGGTCTTGGGTATTTCCAGCCACCCTTCTGGACAACCTGTTTCTGTGGTTTACAGGCTATGCTTGGGAGACACTGAGTAGAGTGCTGAGTATGGTCGAAATAAATGAATCCAGCAATATTAGAGGGAATTGAATAGGTCAAGGAAAATAGCCTAGTTTTCTGTGTAGGCTCAATAGGAGATGCCTGTGTGGCAAAGTAACAGGTTTAAACCATGCACCTCCATGAATATCTGGAAGTGAGGAATCTGATTAAATCTAGTCTACAAAATGGTGTGTTATAGCCCAAACTGAAATCAAGTATTTGAAGTCAGAATAATGACACATGTTTTTGCATGTACATTCAAATCACTTTGATAATGCCTTTACCTTATATTACTGGTGGGCTTCATTTTATCTACAGTAGCAAACAAAAGGAAGAAGGAAAATCTAGTTGTTTCCAAGTATTTTAATGAATTTTACTAACAGAGTTAAGCAAAGGTTATTTACTTATTAATCATTGAAAGAGAAATGTGGTTTTTCTAATTACTCTAGTGAACCATGAGATCGAAATGTGCAGTGAATGCTGCTGACTTTCTGTATCATTCTGTATTGATCATTTATTAATTGTTACAGCTATGCTCCAATATGGATAAGCCTGCCAAGGAAGACACCACAGTTGTGTGTATGTGGCATTATGTGACATCATTGATACTTTCTATGCAAAACACAAAGCAGTGGGCATATATTCACAGGATGTTATGTTTGAGGTCACTGTCTTTCTTCTTAAATGTTGCTAAAAATTTCTTTAACTTCAATGCTACAGGAGTTTGTTTCATTCTTCAGCTTATTTCTGCACTCACAGCAACATCAAAAGGTTTAATCCTGGGAGATTTTAAAGTTTTATTTTTCTAACCATTTGTTTGCCTATTGGTTAAGAGAAGTTAAATGTAAAATTGCTATCTTTTAATTAGCAAAAAGTATTATCTCTGTACTGGAGATGCAGGATGCCCTTATTCTACTTACTTTCATCAAAAATTGTAGTTATTCAAGAACACATAATTAGCTTGTTTTAATCTTATCATTTTCAGAGGCATACTACAGTAATTGGCTTTCTTTCCTCTCCTTTTTAGTTAGAAGATTGCTAAAGGATCAATGGAGAATACATTTTTCTATTCTGCAGCATCAATTACAGTGACCCTGGGTGTAAATTTATTGATTTTTCTTATTAGAACATTATCACCAGTTATTCACAGCATGGTGTTTATTAATTAGTAAGGAAAATAAAGATTAATTTTTGAAAAATATTCCTTTTAAGTTCTCTACCTAGCACATTCATAGCTATATGAGATCTCCTAATTGTATTCTGCCTTGATGAACTAGCATGCAGTATTTCATTCCCTATTCTGTTTGTTTTTTCTTGTCATCTTGAAAGAAATGTTACAGAATTATGTCAGCTACAGTTCTGAGGTATAGAAATTGTCCGTTCTGGCTATTGACCTGCAGAAGCTGCACAAGTCTCCTGCATTTTATGCTTATGATTGGTGCTTTATTCTGAGAGGAAATTAATTGGAGGGACTGGAATTATGAAATCACAAGTATATTAAAAAAAATTAAAAAGGAGAAAAAAGAAAAGAAGAAAAGAAGAGGAAGAAACAAACACTTGGCACAGCTCAGCATTCTAGTTGTCCCTGCAGAAGGTATACCCAGTATATAGAAGGAAACCAGCTTTTTTTTTTAAGTCTTACTAATCAGAATTATACAGGACTTAGGAAGAAGAGAGGAAAAATCAGTAGATTTGTTTTTTTCCATTGGTCTTTTCTCATGAAGTTGATTCCTCCTATTCTTCTTCTTTTTTCTTTAATTAAATAAAGAGTTATTCCATCTAAGACCTGTTTTTCGGCTTTGGATGGGGAATCCTGGCACCCCAGTGCATGATACACTGGTTAGTGGGTGAATGAGAATAGATGAAATATTTAAAAGAACATGCAATAATATTTTTTCCTAATGAGTACATGGCTAATAACACATTTAAGATGCGTGAATAGCATTTGTATTAATGTTTAATAGCTCATTTGTAGGGCCCTGTTAATTTAAGGTGATTTTGTGTAACAATACAGAATGTGTTCAGCGTATTTATCAATCTACAACAATTAAAACAAAAATATTTCTGGATTTAAGAATAGAGCACAAAAATCTACTCATTGGTCAGGCTTTGTGTTAATAATTTCATGTATGAAAGGAAAAATACTTTGAAAAGGATGAATTAAAATATTTTGAATAAGATATTAAATCAGATATCCAAATCCCTCTTTTTTTTTTTTTTTTTTGGAGGGTGTAAATTCTATGACTATTAACATGAAAAGTCTTTAGTGAGGCCTTTTTGCAATGTGAATTATAATAATACTAACATGAATAAATAATTTCAGTTTCAAAAATTCAACCTTTTTCACCAAAGATACAATATCTTTCTGCAGTTTTCCTTGAATAAAATTCCAGCATGTATAGGACACAGGACATACAAGTGTAAAGAGTATTTAATGTAGAACAATACATCTCTATTTATTTGAATAATTGTATTTGAAACTCAGTAAAAAGTAGTTTTTATAAGTGAGAATAATGAATCTAAAATTCAGTCTTGAATCAGAAAGATAGGTTGTTACATTCAGCAGCAACAAGGGACACTGCTGGAATAAATTATAATTCCTAAGTACTAAGACAGTAATTCTGTCCTGAAGGCAGTGCATGGTATCAGCAGAACCTTCTGATGAAATCAAATTCCATATATTTAGACATGTCAACATTAGGGTTACACAATTGCCTATGTATTTTCCACAGTATATTTTGCTTGACTTACTAATCAGAATGAGTTGCTTGTGAGGAGCTCTGAGAGTCATAGATAGCCATATTCTGTTACAATATAATTACCAACATTATTGATTCTTGAAGTGGATTTTTATTCTACTTTTCATTTAAATACATTATTATTATTATTGATGATTATATGAAAAGCAAAACGTAGATGTTGATTTCCAGCTATATTCATGCCATATAGTCAGCAGAATTAGCATTAAAATCTCCATTAACCTCAGCAGTATAATTATTGATGGTTTCATAGGATATAGTGAAAGATGTTTATTCACAAAGTACAAGTTTGTTGTTATAAAGCATGCATGTGGAAACACTATGATATTACAACTTTCATAACTGACCACAGAATTACAGATTCATTGCAGTTGGAAAAGACCTCCAAGACCTTTGAGTCCATCCTTTGACCAAAACTACCACACAACTAAACCGTAGCACTCAGTGCCATGTCCAATCATTTCTCGAACACTTCCAGGGACTGTGACTTCACCACTTCTCTGGGCAGCCCATTACAATACTTAGTCACCCTTTCTGTGAAGAAATTATTCCTGATGTCCAACCTGAATCTCTTCAGATTCTGGTTGATCTGGATTTCTTCAGAATCTTAAGATCCTGGTGCATCTTAAGATTATGTTCTCTCATCCTGCCATTGCTTGCCTGGGAGAGCAGACAGCAACCCCCACAATCTACATCCTCCTTTCATGATGTTATAGGGAGCAGTAAGGTTACCCTTGAGCGTCATTTTATCCAGAGTAAACACTGCCAGCCACCTCAGATGTTCCTCAAACGACTTGCTCTCCAGACCCTTCACCAAGTTTGTTTCTTCTCTGGACACACTAATGGACCTCAGTGTCCTTCTCGTAGCGAGGGGCCCAGAACTGGCACAGGGTTTGAGGTGTGGCTTCACCACTGCTGAGCACAGGGAGAAAATCCCTGCCCTGAACCTGCTGGCCACACCATTGCTGACACAGGCCAGGATGCCACTGGCCCTCTTGGCCAACTGGATACACTGATGGCTCTTATTCAGCTTCTGTACACCAGCACTCCCAAGTAATTTTCTGCCAGGCAGTTTCCAGCCACTCTGTCCCCTGTCCGTAGCACTGCATGAGGTTGCTACCCAAGGGCAGAACCTGGCACTTGGCCTTGTTGAACCTCATACTCTTAGTCTTGGCCCATCAATCCAGCCTGTCCAGACCCCTCTGCAGAGCCTTCCTGCCCTCCAGCAGATCAACACTCCTGGCCAGGTCGTTGTCATCTGCAAACTTACTGAGGGTTCAGTCAATCCCCTCTATGAAATGATTGACAGAGATTTTAAACAAGACAGGCCCCAGTGCTGAGCTCTGGGCAACACCCCTAGTGACCAGGTGCCAGCTGGATGTAATTGCCTCCACTCTCTCTCTGGGCCTGGCCATGCAGCCAGTGAGCACAGAGCCAGATGTTCTGAAAGAGTAATGGCCTGAAATGTAAAGGATAGTCAAATCCTGGAACAAGATAACTAGAAAGAGTGGAGGTCAGGGGAATAAAAATACCAGTGCACATGTATCCTTGCCTCAGTTAAGAAAGATAAATTTGATGACTTTATAAATCGTGAGGAGTATTCCAATCCTACATCACTAGGTAACATATTTTAGAGAAATCAGTTTCTAATCTCACTGTAATATTTGCATGGATTACATGTTTCAAGTTTATCGTATAAGAAATACATTATTTCAAGTAAGCATAGAATGGTCTTGAAGTTACTCTAAATACTCAAGTCCTCTGAACAACCTTCTCACTGACATTAAAGCCTTATGTCCAGACAGATCTTCAGAATTGCTTCAGATTGACTTCAAAGACAATAAGAATAGAAGGAAAGGAGTTTTAAACTTTTTTTTAACTTGGAAGTCTTGTATACTTATCTAAAAGCAAAAGCATCACTAATATTAAGAAGATATCTACTAAAGACAAAAAAAAAAAAAAAAAAGAAAAAGAGATTGGTCTTCTTCCTGAGCAAAGATGGATGCTGCAACACCTCAATATTTGGTAGAATATGCTGTGGTATGCAAAACACTGTTATTCAGAATTATCAAGTTCATAGTAGTTGAATAGCTTTAAGAAACAGGCATCTAGAAAAAAAACCCTAGTGCCTAAGAATACATGCAGATACTGAATATATTGCTCTTCCTTCTTTACAAATGACATGAAGATGTCTTTAAAGGGCAGGAAAATAGGAAAACAGGATATATAGGAAAAGATACTTCACTTGATCACTGTCCTTGAAAATATAGATGTAATATTTTATTGTTTCATGTGCAGTAAGTGATTGCAATTAATGCTTTCCTAAAGATGACTGCAGTGTAGGTTACACTGACAAGCACACAGAACTTCTCAACAGCTTCATCTAGCTCAAAATTAGGAAGCTCATAAAATCAATGACCATAAACTAAAATTACAGATAGTCTGCAAAAAGAGGTAATAAAATCACACAAAAAAGTCTATAAAATTGTACCGTTTTGAAGAAAGTATTCTTGTTAAAAAAATCGGTTGAAATATTGAAGTATTTTATACTCTTTCTCCACTTTCAAAGTGCAGTATTTTAAGTCAAATCCCACTTAATGTAAGAAGGTTAGACATCCTGTAAGGTAGAAGGGAAGGTAGGTAAATCTTCAATGTATCATTTTGTGGAAAAATTCAAACATATAATTATGATGATTTTCACCTACTGAGCCTCCATCTGAGGATGGAAGACTACTATAGAAACAATAAAAAAATTGTTAGAAGCAAACAGGCTCTTAAATCATTATTGTCAGCTACAATAAGGGGTTTAAATACCTCTGAGAATCTAGAAGTGTCAAGTTCTTACCAGATCTAGATAAAAAACCTCTCAGAAACTGAATTGTTCTGATATTACTTACATTGATTTGTATTTCAGAAGAACTAATGTGTTCTTCATCTGACACCATATTTCACCTTCTTAAATAAATTTTCCCTGAGGTGCCACAACCTAGACCAGCGTCCAACTTACAGTAGGATTATCACCCATACCCACCAGCCAACTGGCTGACTCTGAGGCTAGGGACACCAGAACAGCTGTGGGTAACATCTGCACTGGCTTCACTAGGAAACTCTTTTCCCAGCCAATTGGGCCTTTGGCCAAAATCCCTGCTCTGATTGCATAATGGGGCTAGTTTGTCCCTAGAATACCAACAAATTATCCTTTGAAATCTATTAACGGCCCTTATTGTCTGTCTCCTCTCTGTTCTCTTTAAGTCCAGAGGTGCAGCCCTGTACTTATCCTCTCACCTTTCCTTTAAAGAACACAGATCAGTTAACAGCCAGCCCAGCCCTAGCTGCTGTCTCTGAGAGTTATCTCAGTTACATCTTCTTGGTAGGCCAAGAAGAAGAGTATCCCTGATTTGTTCCTCTGTGTCCTGGTTTGAAGGACAGGTGTCTGTCAATGAAGGCAGAAGCTTCTC
Organism: Erithacus rubecula; assembly: GCF_903797595.1. Taxonomy (NCBI): domain Eukaryota; kingdom Metazoa; phylum Chordata; class Aves; order Passeriformes; family Muscicapidae; genus Erithacus; species Erithacus rubecula. The sequence continues at coordinate 58,755,850 of NC_136658.1, forward strand.
TTTGAAATGGAGAATGTAAACCCTTCCCTCCAAATTATTATAATTTTGAAATTAAGGGCCTCTCAGACAAAGATATGGGAATTAGGAATAACAGTTCTTTACTAGGAAAATGAAAATAGAAATTAGTATTTCTATTATTTCTAGTATTTCTATAGAAATCGTATTTCTATTAGTATTAGGAAAAATATTACAAAGAACAATCCCAAAAACACTGACAGAGAATCCAACCTGACACCCTGTCAGTCAGGGTGTTGGTAGCAGTACCATTAAAAGGTGGCTGCAGTCCTCCTGCAGTGGCAGATGTGGTTCAGCTAAAACAGTGCTCCTGTAGAAAGTGCTGTTTTCCTCTGAATGTCTAGAGATGATTTGGAAAGGTCTGGTTTTCCTCTGGAATCTAATGGAAAAAATGCATCTTACTGTCTAAAAAGCTCAGTTTTTTATCTAGGTAGGAAAGGCCTGGCTCCTCCCCCTGGCTGGAGCATCTCCCAGTGGGATGATGTAATTTTATCAGTCATGCAGTGGGACTGAATGGGACAGCAGCAGACGATATCTTCCTGGAGGGAGGATGGGTTGTGGAAAAGATAAAGATGATTGCCTCACCTATTCTTACAGATGGCCCATTAGCAGATAATATGTGCAACAGAGATAAGGGTCACTGCCCCACCTAGATTTAACAGATGGTGATAGAATGCACATTTCTGGCCGCATCCTATATTGCAACCTAGCACACTCCTGTAATTGAGATGTTTGGGCAACTTTCACCCATGTGGCATTGACATTTTCAGGAAACAAGTGTACACTGCTCTCTCAGAGCTGGCACAGGTCAGGCATGATTCAGAACAGCTGATTTAGACATTATGCTGGTGTGGTTTAGAACATAAGAGAATTTTGCAGTGAGGATGTCAATTATTTCAAACATAGCCAAAAAATTAATGCTTTTGGGCAGTTGTTTATTTGAACAGATTACTAAGATATTGTGGTTTTAGAGCACATAGTGATGATTTTAGAACAAAAGTAATGCCATTCAAAAGTTTAAAAATTTCTATTTTCTTTCTCTCCTGAAATGCTGTCTAATGAAGCATTGATACAGAAGCGTTGATACAGAAGCGCTGATTCTCTAAAGAATTAAATTGGCACTTAGACAAGAAAAGTATTTTCAGCTAAATTGAATTTCTACAAAACAAATTCTATATAAAAATAGGTACTGTTTTTATTGATACCATAACATTTTGTAAAATGGGAAAGGTCACAGTTTTCAGAATTCAGTTTAGTGATCATTTTACAGATTTAAGCATAAATCTAAGAAATACATCAGATTTGTAGTTTTATAAAGTGTTATAATTTAAATAACTGCAAAAAAGTCTATTAATATCATGTTAATGCCTAAATCTCTAGTCAAAAAAATTCAATTGTAGCTCCTCCCAGGGAAAATATCATCTTTGGACTGTTGCCAAGGCCAGTTTCAGTTTGGATTACCTTCTGTACATGGCCTGTAATTCATCATAGACTTGTGCAAGAGTTGCTCTTACATTCACAATCACTTGCTCAGAGAAGGATTTCTCTTAAATCAGTGGTCTTTGTTCTCAGCACGTGCTTCTAACAGCATACGTATTGTGATTGAGTATTAATATTTGTTGGATTTTCCAGTAGGTATTGAATAACAATTATTATTATGTAGAAAAAAAATATTTAAAATGCACTGTCTGGATAGGTGTCTGGAAAACCACGAGCAAATAGGAAGATTTGGGGAGGAGGAAATATTGGAAGCCTTTTTTCTTACTTCACATTCAGGACTAAGAACTTTATATGAATGATTTCCAGTAGTAGAAAAAGAGTTTGCTTGCCACTAGGGTTTTCCTGTTCACATTCAAACCCAAGAGGGGTTGGAAGAAGAAGAGTAACATAGGGGGCCTTTTCCTAAGTTTGTGTTTAAGCATTAGTTTACAGAAGCACTGTTTTCCTCCTCTGGAAACGTGCTATAACTAGTACAGCCTATGTAAGGTCAAGTCTTATAATGTTTCCTTTTCATATTTTGTTAATCACACCCTTATTAATAACAGACTAGACATTGTGATTTTAGAGCAGAAATTGCTCTGTGCAAAATATTGTTCAGTTAAATTCCTGCTCTTTTGGCAAAATTAATGCCTTTAGCTGGCAGGAGTACTGATATTCCCAGAAAAAATGGTTAAAATTGATTGCTTTGCTTTGTAGGAAGTAGAGAATCTTTCCTTATTTTTCTGCTAAAATAATAGTTTGTAAGAGTCTTTATTTTGCCATCCTTTGAGTCTATTGAGACCTTGCATAAATGGAAAAATAGGAGTTAATTTAATGTAATGAATAAACTGAAGGTAATCACTGAATTAATGAGGTAGTTGCAAATTAATTAGCTCACTAGATTTAGACCACTTAAACCAGGTCTGAATTTAGCTTATTTTGTTTAAATAAATCTTAGAAATAAATTGAATTCAAATGAAAGAAACATGCCAAATAACTCTAGTAAATAAATAAACTAACTAAGGAACTTTGATGATACTAGATATCTATGGCAAGGACCACGTTTCCTTAATGATTATCTTCTTGACATTAATGTTTAAAGGTTTGGGGTTTTTTAATTAACCTAATTTATTTTCAGGCTCTGTACTCTACACACTATCATTTCCAGAATGAATCTACTTGAATTGATCCAGGACATCTCTGAACTTAGTTAAAGCATTTATTTGAAGAACAAGAGAGTAAATTTTTTCTTTTACTCACTCAAAATGTTCCTTTTAACAAACCAAAACAAATGTTTAATATAAGATATGTGCATTCCCTCAGAGGGAAATAATACAAAAAAGAATTGCAGAAACTGAGGCACATAGGAGAAAACCAATTTATGAATACATGCAACAGTTTTCCTTCTCCAAGAAAATTTCGTAATATTTAAATGTGCCTCTCAGAATTAGCAGTAGACTAATCCATTATCATAATTTATTAACCAGATCTTTTGTTCTACGTAGTAATACACTGTGTTTCCATGCTGTGTATTTTTTATCCTGTGACCTAATTTGCGTAAAAGGAAACTCTTATAACTCCCTTGTTGTAATGAATAAAATGTTAATGAAGAACTACAGAGAAATCCCCTTTGCATTAGTTCCTTATTCCCAAGAACATCATCATAAATTTGTTTGCCTGGTTCTGACAATGGTAGCGATGTTCAAGCTGTGGAGAAGAAATAGTTACATTAAATGGTTCTGATGGAAAAGTTAAAGATATTCAAGGCACTGTCATTGGGGATGGACTATTGGAATTTATCTTTTGGAAGATGAACCTGATAGATTTGGCCACAATCCAGGTTTTTTTAAAAAACATTTGTCATCTGCTTTTCATAAAATGTAAATTAAAAACAGTTGTGAAGAAAGGTTTTTTCCTTCAATACATGGAAAACTGCAGATTAGTTCACTTTGTTAAGGCATATTGGTTATATTATTCTTTAATTTCTGGCAATGATAGCATGGTAGAAGTGTTAAAGTATTAAACAATAAAAATCATTATGTGTTTGTAGTGATTATAGATCACTTGTTATAACTATAATATTTACTTCATTAGAAATTGCCAGTTCTATTAGCCTTCACAGAATTTAAGACTGGATGGAATGTGAAATCATATAGGATAATAGTATTCATAATTGTATTTCACTTAAATAATTCAACTTTTATTAAGAAAAAAATATACATTAGTTATAAATTGTATTCTGACTACTTTGTCAATATTAGTACAGAATTTTGGAAGTATGTAGGTTCATTATAAATGGTACTAATTTATGGATTCACTGTCTGTCACTTCTGGATTTCTTTAGACAGCTCTTTGGAATTGAGGCATACTCCAGTCCTGAGGCACTCATATCCCTAAATGTCAGATAATTTGTCATTTACCCTTCCCTGTAGATTAGCAAACTCATTTTAGCACCAAAGAGTTCTTTGTTTACAAAGATGTGACTTACAGATCATATCACTTGCATGGCTGATATAATCAGAAAAATACATGTGCAATTGTCTTAACACATTCCATTTTTTTAATTTTTAAATAAATACTCACTAACTTTTTCTGAGATGAAGAATTATGGCCATTAAGGTTAACAATTCAGATAGATATAAAAGCTTCTATGAGAAAAATTGTTTATGAACTTCTATCTGTACAGTACAATTTCATGTTCTTGTTTTTTTGTTAGATGAGAAGTACTTCAAACATAATAATCACAATAAGTGACAAAATGGTTCAGCTTGTAGGCAGCTGTTAGCCTGCCTCTGTTCTTTCCAGTACAGCATGACTTCAGTGGGTCATGGGTTTGCTTACTCAGCACAAGTGACTGGTCCTGTGCTTCTAAAATAGCTGTGTTGACACTCTCTTCAGGAAAAATGGTAGGGAATTTTCTGCTTTTACTCTTTTTAACCCTTTCCTCATGAATCTCTCTTTTCATTAAGTCAGAGTCAATAAATACACAACACATCAGACTTTTAAAATAAAAATATATTTGAAATTTATAATGAATCAAATAGTAAATAAGGATATTATTTTTATGTTGCAATGAATTTTAACTGTATATTCTTCTAAAAGCAAATTTTATTCCATGTCTTCTGACAGATTCTTTCCTCAGATTGGAATCACACTAAGTATAAAAATAGGTGGGTCACAACCCCAGCTGGCAAGTGATCACCATACAAACACTTACTTGCTCCCTCCCACTCTGGTGAGGAGGATAATAAGAAAGAAATGGTAAACTGGTGGACTGAAACAAGAGTTTAATTTAGCAATAGAAACAAGAAAATTATTAATAAGAGTAATGATAACAGCAATTATAGTAACAACTCTAATAGCAACAAAAATAATAATAGTCATGATAAGGAGAGGGACAGAGAGCAAGAAACCCCAAGAGAAACAAGCAATACATGATAAAATTGTACACCACCCACTGACCAAAACCCAGCCCATCCCTAAAAAGCAAACAGCACCTCCACGTCAATTCTCACCAATTTACATACTGGGAGTGTCCTTCAGTATGGAACATCTCTGTGGCCAGTTCAGGTCAGCTGTCTTGACTGTGCTTTGTCAGGTGTTCTTGTGTACCTCCTCATTTGCAGAGCATGAGACACTGAAAAGTCCTTGAGTTAAAGGAAGCACTGCTGAGCAACAGACAAAACATCGTAATGATATCAGCTTTAGTCTCACTAATTCCCCATAACCACAGCACTTCAGCAGCTACAAGGAATGTAAACTGTCTCAGACAAAACCAGTGCAAAGTGTTGGATGAAAATCTGTAAAAAATATCTCTCTTCATCTGCTTGTGAAATCCAAATACTCTTCTTCGTTCAATACCTGTTAAAAACTTGTGTTGTGTCAAGAGAAGTGCTTGTTGCACTGTCAGAGGAGAAGAGAGATTACATCAGTGATATGTACCCCAAACTTGTTTGTTAAGTCATACCTCTCCTCCCACAGCTATTTAGGTATCCCCTTAATAAAAAGTGTTTAGATTGTCTGGACTGATATGCTAGAAAAATAATTCTGATTTCTAACTGGTGATTTATACAGGGGTCAGCAAAAATTGTGGAATGAAGCTTCAAATGTAAAAATGGAATGAGCAAGAATTGCAGTCCTAAGGCCTTAACTAAACTTTATTATCTTTTTTCACCTGAAAAACCCCAGCACTTTGAGAAACACTTAAAAAGCCTTCTGGGTTTCCTCTTGTGCTTCAGTTTATACCCTCTTGAGTTTGAGAGCTCAACATCTTGAGCTCAGCCCATATTTCTTCTTGCTACTTCATAGACTCTGCAGAGGAGTTTGGCTTCTGCAAAGTGGAACATCAATTTCTACTCTGTTTATGATATAGAATAACAGAGGCAAGTCCACTTTTTATCAGTAATTTTGTATAGGAATATTCACATGGATCTGGGGAATTAGAGAACCAATTCACTTCCCTGAAGTTTGGAGGGTTCAGATCCTTACCTTAGTGCTTCTTGGACATTTGCTGTGGAAATCAAGTGAGAAATTAATTTTTAACAGAATGTAAAGGGTAAAGCAGTCTAAGGGGCTGGAAGGTTAGAGTTTGTGTTATGATCCAGTTTTTAAACCCTGCAACGGTGTTGAAGTTGCATATTAATACAAAGACTAAACAATTACATTTTTTACTGTCCATATTATTTTAGGGTTGTGTAAGAGAGAAAGGATGAGAGAGAGCAGAGAAATTTGCATCCTGATCTTGCTGAGATTAGTTGAACAAGAGGAAGTTCAGGCTGTACATCAGAAAAAGGTTCTTCACTGAGAGAGTGATCAGTCACCAGAATTGTCTTCACAAGGAAGTTGTCATGGCACCGAGTCTGCCAGAGTTGAAAGTCTGGATGTTTTTTAGTCATGTGGTTTAATTTCACTTAGTCATGTGAGGAGCAGGGCATTGCACTTGATCCTTACATCTCCCTTCCAAAAGAAATTATTACAGCATAAATTTTAATTGACAACTATGAAACTGCAGATGGAGAAATTGTGTGGTGTGCTTGTGGTTTTTTGTCTTTTTTAAACTGACAAGTCAGATCCCTTTTCAACTCAAATAATTATATTATTTTATGAAGCCTATTTATGAATTGATGCAACTTTTTCTGAAAATCATTTGGTGCTATCTGCCACTCTTGGAAGACTGTATCACTTCTGTTGGTTAAAAGACTTTGCCTAACTTTTGGAGCAGTTTTGTGTGGTGAATTGATCCTGGTTGCACACCAGGTAACCACCAAGTCACTCTATCACTCCCCCTCCTCAGACGGACAGGGAAAAGAAAAATGCAATTAATGGCTCATGGGTGGTACCAAAACCTTGCCATGCTAACCCAATACATCCTGTTTAAAATCATGTATATAATCTGTCATTCTTGAGGCAACAAGAGGCTTTGTCTTAAACAATTTCCTTCCCCCCATTTTTGTGTCCATTTCCATTTTCATTCATATATGAAATTAGCATATTTTTCTGCAGTGTTTAGTCAGAACAATAATAATTCAATTGCACTGTTTCTAAAGAAAGTGAACTAAACAAATATTCCAGAAGAATCCTCCCTTGTATGATATATGAATATATTTTTCTCTGTCTTCACTGGAAACTTTTCCTTGGTGCATTCTGAGTTAGATAATACACCTAGATCTCAATGGCTGTATGTCCAGCATTAAAAATACCACCTTCAAGAAATAAGCCCTAATGCCCAGACTAAGGGTTCAAGGCTAATCTGTTCTTTACTGGATTTTGCATGCCCACACTGAAATATATTTAACTCTGTGTGTCTTTATTATTTCCTTGCTTGAGGGTGGGGTGGTGGTGTGCATTTTTTCATCCCAGGACACCTGGGTATTAAGAGATTGTCAACAAGATTAATGCTTTCAAGAGGGAATATTGAAGACATGCCACGTTCCTCAAGAATGGATATGAAGGCACTTGGAGTGCTTGATAGTGTCGGTATGACAGAAAGGAGAAGTGTGTATAAAATGAGATAAAAAACTCAGTGGTCTTATTCTGTATCAGCTCCAGAGAACAGGCTCTGGAGTGAGATGAAAATGTTTTAGCTCTTCATTGTCCAGACTCTCATCTCATATTGAGAAAATAGAACTGTTTTATGCCAAGCCATGTATTTTGTGATGTAGGTGGCCATTATCAGCTGATGAACTTACTGCTTATGGAAGTCATTCTTGCTGTTAGTTTCTAAGTACTTCGAACTCTTCCATTCCATTTATATTACTCCAATCTGATCTGTTATTATTTCCTGCCATATGATAATCTGATCCTATACTGGCAATATTTCCCAGCTTTATAATGTTGGCACATTTCATTAGGAAGCTCTTAGTTTATATTGCAATGAAATGTACATCAAATTGTATGTCAGCCTGTCTGCAGCCTGGTACTTTAAAAGCTCACTCTATCTCATCACAGGAAGGATGTTCTGTTTCACTGTCATTTCAAACGCCTTGCTGACTCCTGTAGTATTTCTGGCTTGAAAGTGTAACAAAGACCCATGGGGAAATTTAGTGTGCTGGATTGTGTCCAGATAGATTTGGCATAGTTACATACCCACCATCGACATTATCAGTTAATCCTTTACCTCCACACTGCACATCACTGCCACTTCTCTGAGCTGAGGTAATGCACTTGTCTTTGCAGCATAACTAACTTTTAGTTCTAACTCATGTTCTCTGCAAAGTGACCATATTTTCTGATTTCTTGCATTTTATTATGCAATGTTGTTTTTTTCTCTAATGGCTTAATTCAGTTTGTCTTTTCAAAATTATTTTTTATCATTTTATGTCTTATTCTCTGAAATGTTACATTCTTAGCAATCAGTTCTATTTCCTGTTCTGCATAAGGAACCATTAAATTTACTTTCATATATGGGTTATTATCTAGTTATATCTAAAAGCATTCACTACAATATTTTTCTTATTGTTTGGAGCCATGTTCACCTTTAAGTGTTTTACTGTTATGCTCAGCTGACAATAGTCCTACAAGGCTCTCTATTTTTCATTTTTGGAAGTGAGTCAAATAGTTGAAATTCTACATTTATTCAGCTTTCTAATTCATGCAAAACTAATATCTGACTATATATGAATACAAGATGTTATGGCTTGATTCTCTGTAGTGTCCTTTCTTACCATTAAAAGAAGTTTAAAATAGTATTGGTGTCTGTTGGTTTAGTGATTATTTACTGTAGAAGTGTTGGTTATCATCTCCAGATTATCTGAATCTGTCATTCTCTTAGCATGCATTATAGTTCTCTCTTCAGGCTTTCAGTGTTCATTGTGCCAGTAACATTTACTGCTACCTCAAAACTGATACCTTTATTGCTCCCTGATGTGGACACAGCAGATTTTTGACAGCTGTTTCAGTTCTGCCAAATATTTCACCAATTTTTTGGCTTCTCTATAGTCAAGATGGTTCTGCAGCATCAATTTTGTTGCAATACTGTGTAAATAACAAGTTTAGGAAAGATAATAAAATGGAAGTGAGCTTGAAGATTGAAATTTATTATGTTTAGTATTTATAAATTTTATTTCTCTATCTGAAAATGTATGTAGTCTTCTAGTTGTCTGATTCAAATTTTATTACTATGCCATTTTTGCTAAATTTTTATCTAAAAATAAAAATAATATAGGCCTACTCCTCCAGAAAACTTTACAGCTATAAGAACTTTGATGGAGCAGTTGAGGATTTTCTTTCCCCTTAGCAGAAACTTAACTTTCAAAACCGTGTACGTGTTAGTTTAACCTTGGTACATATGCTTAGCTAGAGGCTAAGAAAAGAAAGGTTCACTATTAAATGACTCATTAATCAGCTTTAAATCTGATGAATAATACTTTACAACCTCTTTGACATGTGGTAGGGTCTGCAGCAAGTTTGGCATAATGGTTTCACTTAATAAACACCTGATTAGCATTGTTTAACAGGTTTGGATTGCATGAAAACAGTGAAATGGCCACATTCTATCTAGTTAATTCCTCATTAGCAGCCTTACATTCACCGTGTTTGACAGACTGTATACCAGCTTTGACACAAGGTGACCTCTTGCATGGGCCTGTTCATCACCTTCAGTCTGTCATAAATGGAGTCAGTTTAAATGTCAATAAGAATGTGCCATCACCAGAGATGTTTAAAAATTAGAATCCATCTGGTATCATAAAGGTTATTTTTTCCAACCTTATAATTACAGACCTGATGAAATTATATTGAGTAACAGGTAAAAAAGTAAGGAGATAAAACCACAGTAAAATGTCTGGGTGGAGGCTTTTATTTAAAAGATGTTGTAAAAGCTGAAAATTTGCAGTATGTAATCCATTTCAGAAAGCAGGGAAAATGTATCATAGCTTATAAATGCATAGATCTTAAATTTTAAATGAATAGAAAAATATTTATTCAGTCAAAACCTTTGGGAAACTGTTTGTTACCTTAATATGGATTAATGCATTTCTAAAATACATTTTTTTTCTTTGAAGAGTAATTACAATTTGACAGTACATTTTCTTTATTTCCTCACAGTGTGGGCTGTCCAGGAGCTAATGACATTCTCGTTCTGCTATGGGGACAAGAGGAAAATTTTAACTAAAATAATTGGAGAATCTGATGCAGTCAAGTTATTCTCCAGTATGAATTATTCCCAACTTCTTCCCTGATGTGTACTCCATCTAACAAAGCATAATGTAATACCAGACAGTGCCATGGTCATAGAAGATTAGTCACCATCACATTACACAAATTACATCTACAAGGTTGCAAATATCCCCTGCAGATCTTCTACTCATTGAAAGTCCTGTGAATTTGGTGAAAGAGAAAATCTTTCCCAGTACTGGTTTTTATCATAAAAATTCAAATTAAAAGTTCTGTCCTTTGGAAGTTATTTCTAAACTAAAGATTACTGATTCTGGAAATATGATCGTAGAATACAGAGTTCAGCCAACTATGCCTGCAGTGCAAAGTGCAACAGTAATGGAAATTTGTTATAGAGATTAGGGTCAGCTGGCAAATTGAAAAAAAATACAGTAAAAGATGGAGGCAAAAGAAAGCACATGGGAAATGAGAGAATGAGTTGTGAGCTCTCATTGGCCATGAAACACAGCCCCTATGGGTCACCACCACCTTCTATTCTCCTGCTGTCTACTCTGCTGTCTTTCCTGAAACAGTGGAGGAACTAAGGAGAGAGAGAAAAAGGAAACCTCTAACAGTTTCAGACTGAAGACTGTGATGTGGGGAGAAGTGGTAAATTTTAAAATTTTAAATTTAAAATTTTAAAAATTTTAAAGCCTTAATCCGCATTTACTTACTCAAATATTCATTACATGAATATGCATATATATACATATATAATATGTATATTCAAATATACAACATGAATATTGTAATTCCTCCATGACATATATTCAGACTTCTATCCAAGAAAGTACTCAAATCTATGCCCTTCTCACATTTCTCAATTGTTTGTGTAGAAACCTCAAATAGCTGTACATAATCTAAAATGGAGGGGGAAAATTATCCAGTGCAGAGGTAAAGATGAGTTCCACATGGTGTTATGAGGATTTCATGTGTTATCTGATGAAATGCTCTGTGTTCTGGAAGAGGCCTGGAAATTCAGTACATAAGACCATGTTGTCCAAATTTAGAGTACACAATTTTCTTACACAACAGTGATTGCAATAGCCCTGAGGAGCTTAAGTATCATCAATAATCTTCAGGAATTTTGCTTAACTAAGAGAGACAGTGTCAAGAATGGTCACTAAATCTTGCTTATCTTTGTCCACATGATTATTTTAATTAATTTGATTGAGATTAATTATCTCAGTAGGGTGGCTGTCCTCCCCCTCTACTCTGCTCTGGTTAGGCCATGTCAGGAGCACTTTATCCAGTTCTGGGCTCCTGAATTCAGGAAGGGCAAGCAACTACTTGAAAGGGTCCAGGGGAGGGCTACAGGCACAATTAGAGGACTGCACCCTCTCTCTCAGAAAAAAAGACTGAGGCAGCTGGGCCAATTTAGCCTGGAGAAGATTGAAAGGGGGTCATATAAATGCATTAAGGGGATACATCAAAAGGATGGGGTTAGAATTTTTTGCAGTGGTGTTCACTGATGGGATAGAGGGCAATGGTCACAAACTAAAACTCAGGAAGCTCCATCTGAATAATCATAATAAACATGGGAATGGGATGTCCAAAGATTTTGTGGAATCTCCTTTTCTGGAGGTATTCAGAATCTGCCTGGACACAATTCAGTGTAATCTGCCCTGGGTGACCCCTATTTTATCAGGGGATTGGACTAGATCTCCAGATGTTCCTTGCAACCAACCATTCCATGATTCTGTGATTCTACAGAGTACTGAGCTTGCAATTCAGCAGTTTAAATGTGGGATTTATTAATATTTGGCAGTTAAAGCGGAATTATTCACAAACTCAAATATAAGTTCCTAAATATGCATTATAAGACTCAGAACAAAATAATGCAGAGCACTCAGGCATTTATGCCTTTGGAGCTACTTCTGAAGACAACTTTCCTGCAATGCTAGCAAGAGTGCAAAGAAAGTTGCTGTGCCTACAGAAACATTATTGTTGAACACAGCCTTAAAATTTAAGCAATTGTTTTTGACAGGTCATAGTAATATAGAAGTCACTTGAGGCATGAGTCCATTTTGTCATGTCCAGTTTATATACATCAGACAAGATGACCTACAAAATCATTTCAAGAGAACTCCGCTGATTTCCACAAGCTGAGGACTGGACAACAGATTTTTAATCACTGTTTTGTGATTATGTTTAGAAGGTTAATTTAGTGATGTAATTTTAAGAGCAGAGATTTGATCTTATCTAGTAAAAGTTATATATTACATGAAATGTGCTTTTTATCATACTTTATCACAGTCGCTGGAATCCAAGGCTCTTTTTATTGCACCTCTTTGTGATAATAAAGATGTGAGCTCACAATAGAGTATTCCAGCTGTTGTTTAAGCAGATGTGAAGCAATTGTAACTCCCTCAGTAGACTTATTGTGCAGTTGGTAAAAGTAGGTGGTTACATGTTCATAATCCAGAATTCATACTTGCTCAAAGCTGAAATATTCCATTCAAATTTATTTTTATACTATTGCTGTGTTTCCAGAATTTTACAATTTAATTTTCCACTAGTCAAAATATTGTAATGAAAAGCTTTAAAAGAAGAATGTTCATAATTTTTGTTTTTTAAAAATATATACATTATTAATATATTGCATTATAACATTATTATCATTATAAGTAAATTTACAAACAAATGGGTTTAGTTTTAATCTTACTGTTGCTCATATTTTTATTATTTCCTCTTTATTTTCCCATGCTGCTATAGAACCCTAGCTAAAAAAGAAAAATATAGTGAAGTGAATACTCAGTTTAGATTTTGGGCTAAATATCAAAAGTTCAGAGTTTTAAAATAATTTTGGGAAGAATTTTTGAAATTAAATGAAATATTCTTTTTTTTTTTTTTTTGTACTCTCTATGCTTTCCATCATCTGCTCACCAATATAAGATACCATCATTATTATACCTAAAAAAAATACATTCACAAGCAACTATCACTACAAATTATAACATTTGTGTATCTGATTAAATAATATCTAAGTTATTAAATCACACACTTATTTAGCAAAATGTTCCCCTATACACTAACAGTGAATTCTACAACTATTTGTAAGAATAATACTGCTTTTCTGATATGGCAGGCTATATAAGTATTTCAGTGTGGATAAATGTAAAATCTTAAAAACTCCGTTAATGGTAAATGGTATTTCTTAACTATGGTCTAAAACTTATACCTGTGACTGTTAACTGTATCAGGCAGAAGGCTTAAAATAACCAGTTATATATATATATATTTTTTTTTTTTTTTTTTGGCACAAAATTTAAATATGATTTTATATCCTTATTTTCTTTCTTAATATCAGTTGTCTAATATTTATTCAATATAGAGAGGAATAGCAGAAAGGGAATTCAAATATTTGGGCCAGATACACTTTAGCATTTAATTCCCATTTCGCATGCATTTTGTTTTCCCTGAGATGCAGTTATTGTATGCAAACACATTCATAAAACACGAAATCCCAATGGTCTGATGTTTCTTCAATCAGGCATAAACAGAAAGGAGAGAAAGTACTAGCAAATAGTAATAAGAACACTTTTTTATTTTGAGGATTCTTGTTCAAAACTAGAAGTATGAAAATTCTTCACATGTAGAAAATATTTTTTCCATCCTGATATTCCTTTACATCTACTATTTTCATATCTTTAGCATGTGTCATTCAGTGTTTCTTCACTCCTTCCAGATCAGCCAAAGTATAAGCCTGCTGCACAAGTAAGATATGTCATTCCTCTATTTTTGCATATCCACAGGGTATTCTTCCATGTGTTTTGAGTTTGGATCTCACTTTTTGGTTTAGTTTGGGGTGCGTGTGTGTTTGTTCATTTTTTTTTTTCCTTTCTCTGTTATTGCTTATTTCTTCTTCTAATTCTTCCTTTAGGCAACTTTTCTTTTAAAAGTTCTTGTTATAACCACAGCCTTTAAAGGAGATAGTCTACTCTAAGTTAAAATTAGCAGTTGTTCCAGCACCTGTACAAAAAACTTTTAAAAGTATTTTTATTTCATAGTTACTTTTTTACTCATGCCTTACTCATGCCTGTGCACATCATTTGGCATGATGTCAAATGACTTTTAGAATGCACAGTTGAATTAAGTAAAAGTAATTGTTGGGATGTTAAACTTCAGCAACAGAATAAAAACCATCATTCTAATGCTTAGAGAAAATAAAGATTGCCAGATTCCAAGTACCAGCAGCATCTTCTGATGAAGAAATAGGTCTTGAAAATGTGCAAAACTTTTTGCATTTTTAGTTCCAACACAGCATATTACTGATTTATCAGTTTTGTCATAATTTACAGAATAGTTATATGTAGCATTATATATATATATATATATATTCATAATATTTAATAAAAGTAGATTCCATTTTCTTACAGATGTAATACTTTTTTTTTTTTTTTTCCATTAAGTCCATAGTCATCTATATTGAACCCAAACATGTAGGAAGACATAGGTGGAAGTATATTAAATCTGACAAATGACCTCCCATGTGCAAAGGAGGAAATAAAGATTCATTCTCCATGTTTGTGAGATCATTTTGATGAAGGGAAGGCTAATTGAGGATGACATATATTCTAAATCTAATTCAAATCAGCATTTTTACATGAAGACTCATCACATTTCCAATGGTATGCTATACCATAAAACAGCTTAGTATAGACATTGTGAATTAGAATCTGGATTTTTTTTTTTAATACTTCAAAAGAATTGTCATTTTTAGTAGCAATGAGATTCCATTCTTAGTATTAGTACAAACAAGGCAACTGTGGTATTTTACATCTCCTATGAGAAGATGGTGTTGGAGTTAATTCAGAAGACAGCCAAAAATGTGATCAGAGGGATGGAACACCTCTCCAATGAAGACAGACTGTGAGACCTGGGGTTGTTCAACTTGGAGAAGAAAAGGCTCTGAGGTATACCTTGTGGATGATTTCCAGTAGCTAAAAGGAGCCTACAAGAAAGCTGGAGAGAGACTATTGAGTAGGACATGTAGTGATAAGGCAAAGGTTAATGACTCCAAACTGAGAGAGCACAGGTTTAGAATAAATATCAGGAAGAAATTCCTAACTGTGAAGGTCATGAGGCACCTTAACAGGTTGCCTGGAGAAGCTGTGGATGCCCCATCACTGGAAGCAATCAAGGCCAGGCTGGATGGACTCTGAGGAGCCTGATCTGGTGGAAGGTATCCTTGCCCACAGCTGAAGGGATGGAACAAGATGGTCTTTAAGCTCCCTTCCCACCAAAACTTTTCCCCAATTCTATTTTGTCTTAATACAATTAAGTTTCATGTTTCTGAGTAAATCACAACTACTATGAGATTATGTTGAGCAAACATGAAAAAACACAGGATTTCTTCTTGTAAAAACATAACCATTGCAATGTTTAATTCAGATTTTTTTCCTCTGGCATAAATTATGGTAATCATGTTTAAGAAAAAGATTATATTATTTGTCTTTAAAAATGAGAACCATTAAATCCTGCTGATTCTCATTTTAAATGGTAAGAAAAATCTTGAGGTCACTATTAACAGAACACAAAATTGGGAATTCAGTTTCTTAAAAATATTCATATAATCTTACACAATTAATTTTGCTTTGTTAATACAAAAGTTTACAGATTGTGTAGGTAATACCTACTATGAAAAATCATGATCATTTCTCACAGGAAGATGAAATTATATTTTGAAAACATATATGGAATTACGGTATAAAACTGTAAAAGTGCAGTGAATGAACAGGACAGAACATTTAGGAGATATTACACCTGAATGCATGGGTAATACTTATCAACCATTTAAATTAAATTTACATGCAATTATTTTTATGCAAGAAAAGATGGTGCAAACAAAGCCGATAATTTTATTTATAATAGTTGATTTCCACTCACAATTGTCATTCAACCTTCTCTCCATCATTAAAAAACCCACCAAACTTCAGGTTTCTCTAACATAGCAGTATTTTAGAAGTAGATGAGCACCAACACGTGGGAATTTTATAGTTCTTCTGGTATTTTTTTTCCCTTAAATATTCTACAACTTTAAAACTGCACCATAAAATTTGGCAAATTTACTGCTCATGCATTGGCAATAAAGCTGACAATAGCAATTAGAAACTCTGATTTACCATTTCAGATATTTACCATTTCAGACATTAAATACACAACAGAAAAAAAATCGTACTTAAATGTAAAAGGAAGATTGCTTTTCATGGAGTGGTCTCTTCAACATAGTGAAAATTATATGTGACTGTAGCCTTATCAAAACTAATCACAAAAACTCAAAAAAATAAAAAAATAGGAATGAGACACACAAATTTAAAAGAAAAAGTTTTACAAAAAGCATCATTAAGCCTACACCTTGCCAGCAGTGAATGATAGCTATAATGGGACTGTTGCCCAGAAAAAGGGGCTTATTAAAGCAGCAAGCTTTATTAAAGCAACAATCTCCTCAATAAAAACCCAGGAAGATTCCAGGGAGAGGAGGATGTATTGACATATGTCATCATCCTTTCCTATATGAAAAGATGATCTCCATCTGGTGGGTGCATAGTAACCACTGTGAAGTATTACTCCTACTTTGGAATCCCATTTTATGTGTTATATGACATAGAAAACGTGAAGATATGAGACTATGCCTTTAGGTCTTTAAACTATGTTATTTTCTTAATTTTAATGAAGAAAATACTCCTTTATTTCCTGAAAGTGGAAAAAGAGTACAGATATGTCTAAGTCAGATAAGCATGTCTAAAAAAAAAAAAAAAAAAACAACAACAAAACCCTAGATTTTTTCCTTAAATGAAGAGTAGCATTTGCTTAAAAATCATGCTACTTGACTTCTAGATCTCTTCCTGGCTTAGCCTCTGCTTAGCCTCTGTGGTGTGTTTCCACTCATGATGAACAAATTAAATGGAAAAAAACACCATTCAGTGAATAGTAACAGAAAAAAAATTCAAATTACACTGAGTAGTTTACCCATGTAGGTATTTTCCTGTGTAATAATTTACAACTTCTGTCACCTTCCCAATCTACTATTAGCAATTTTGGATATAAGGAGAGCAAAAGGAACACTGTAGTGTATAACTCAGGCTCTGCTGCTTGTAATGATTGTGTTCTTCTTTTAAGGCTTCATTTATTCTTGACAGAAACAATTATGTAGAATTATGTGGAATAATTATATCGAAGGCAGGTGGTATGCAGTGCTCAAATTAGAAAGTATACAGCATTGTTTGGCTGCTATCTAGAATATCCCGGACATTGAATAAAAGTTTATATCAAGAGGCAACAATAGCACACCTTGGTACTTTATTATTTAATTCAAATATCCCAATATTCACAGCGTAGCTCAACAATATGCAGAAATTATCCAGGCATAACTCCACAGCTAGGGGTTACTTTAGATTGAAATGCATATTCTTACCTATATAAAAATAATTGAATTTATACAATAAGTGTACTAGAGAAATTATTTATTTTGAATTACAAAAAAAGTAAAAAGAGGAAAAATTGTTCAATATACCACCCCATTTTTATTCAATTTTATTTCACAATTTTTCATGTGCTTTTACTGTAAAAATTGTAGTTGGAATAATTGCAATATTAAAACAATAAACCTTCCCAAAAGTGATGTTACTGATAATTTCATATAATCATAAAATGGCATGGGTTAAAGTGGACCTTTTAGATCATATCCTTCCAACCCCACTGCCATTGGCAGAGATGCATTTCCCTGGATGAGGTAGCTCAGAGCCCCATCTGGCCTTGAAGACTTCCACTGACTGGGAATCCACAGCATCTCTGGGCAAGCTGTTAAAGTGCCTCATGACCCTCACTGTAAAGGATTTATCCCTAATATCTAAACCAAATCTGCCTCATTTCAGTTTAAAAATATCAATCTTTGTCATATAATAAGTGCTCTTGTTATGTTGGGTCTGTGTTGGGTTTGGATGGCCAGGTTTTGGTAGTGGGAGGGCTCCAGGTTTCTGTGAGAATGTGCTAGAAATTTCCTCCAAGTCTGGCAGAGTCAATGCCAGGTGGACACAGGATAGCTGTACCCCTGGCCAAGGCTGAGGCCACTTAGAAATCACAGCACCTGTGATATTTAAGATGGGAAAGAAAAAAGTTGTTGGTTAGTTGTAATTGTGACCAGAGAAGAGAAGGGTGAGAATGAGAGAGACAACCCTGCAGACACCAAGGTCAGTGCAGAAGGAAGGGAAGGCGGTGCTCCAGGCACTGGAGCTGAGATTTCCCTGCAGCTTGTGGTGAAGACGCAGATGAGCTCCTGCTATACATGGAGGACCACAGGGATGTAGAGATTCACCACAGGAGCAGGAGGATGCCTGAGAGGAGGCTGTGAGCCCACAGTGGTCCATGCTGGAGCAGGCTCCCAAAAGGGATGTGCAGAGCTGTGGAAAGAGGAGCCCACACTGGAGCAGGATTCCTGGTAGGTCTTGCAATCCCATGGGGGACCCGTGCTGGAACAGCCCATCCTTGAAGGGCTGCATCTTGTGGAGAGTGACCAGGAAGCATGGAAGGACTGCTGCCTGTGGAATTTTTGGAGAATTAATGAACTGTCTCCTGTGAGAGTGAACTCATGCTGTAGCAGGGAAAGGTTCTTCTCCCTGACTAGTGTGAGGAGCAATGAGTGATGCACTGACTGTAGCCCCCATTTCCTGGCTCCTTGTACCACTGGGGTAGGAGGTAGAGCTGGAAGGAGGGAAGAGTATGGGGAAAGGTGTTTTTATTTTACTTCTTATTTTACTTCTCATTATCCTGCTCTGGTTTTGCAAGCAGTAGATTTAATTCATGTCTATAATTTACTTTGCCCATGACAGTATTTGGTGAGTGATCTCTCTGTGTTCTTACCTGAACTCCTCGTCCTCACTCAATCCCTCTGTCCATGTCACCAATGGAAATGTTAGACAGCATCAGTCCCAATACCAACCCCTGAGGCACTCCACTTTTCACTGCTCTCCACTTGCACATTGAGTTACTGACCATGACTTTTTGAATGCAACCATCCAGCCAGTTCCTTATTTGCTGAGTGGTCCATCCATCAAATTAGTACCCCTCTACTTTAAACACAAGGCTGTGCTGCAGGACAATGTCAAATTTTTTGCACAAGTCCAGACGGACAATGTTGGTTGCGTTTGCCTCATCCAAATTATTTTTACGTGTATGAGGAACCAAAAATTGATTTCTTACATTCAGCAGAACTAAATAGTGACAATCAAATTCAATCTTAAAGTAAGGAAGATAATTCCAGTTGCTTTTACTTTATTGATATAATGGCAGTACAAGAAATAAATCCCTATCTCTTGTGCATTGTCACTTTAGGTAGAGAAAGGAGTAATGCAGGGATTGCACAAAAGGGCAAGTATTCACTGTTTTTTGATTTCCATCTATAAAGCAGAAAAGTAGAAATATAATTTATGAAATTGAATTTCCTTTCTTTATAGCTTTCCAATAATTTTTTGCATCCCATGCAAGTTTTTGGCAGGATGTTGGATCCTGGGAGAGGAAAGAAAAAAAAGCTTAAAAGAATTGGTAAAATAAATTTCTTTTTTACATTTCCAAGTAAAGTTTTATGGCTTTTTTAGAGCCCTCTGTGAAATCAGGACAATTAATATCTGTTTTTGCAGATGTCTCAGTTTGAAAGTTGAAAGTTTCTTGCTATTTAGATGGTCAGCTTATCAAAACACTAATCTCTGGGTTGTAATGTAAAATATTTGAGTTAGTTTCTCTCACTACAGAATACCTGTTTGTACTATGAAAAGAAAAATATTATTTGCCTCTTCCCAGTAAAGCTTTTTCATTATGACGTTTTTCAATGTCAAAATCCTTTTTTGGCATCATCATTAATTAATAGTTATTGACTGACTTTTCCTTTCCTTGCCTGCCAAAAAAAAAACAAACAAAAAGAACTTCAGAAATTAATATCTTCTATTATCTACACAGACATATTTACAAATTTTTACAGGCATTTTAGAAGCTGAGTATTCAGGAAAGGTAGAGAGGTGGTTTGTTCTTCTATGGGCAAAATTTAATGACAATAAAGTTTGCCAAGGGTTGATTTATTGCTCTGATTCTCAAAGCCCAGTGGGTACTGCTTTAACTCATAGACTACCAGAAGTTAAACATGTCTATTTGTGCTTAGTGTGGTGAAAATTAGGCAAAATTCATGAAATCTTGTAATATCCTGAGTTAGAAGCTGCCTACTTCACACATGGCAACCTAAAAGTTCAATCATATGAGAGTTGTCCAGACGTCTTTTGCACGGCAACAGACTTGGAGCCATGACCAGCTCCCCTGGGAACTTGTTCCAGCATTTGGCCATCATCTCAGTGCTGATTTTTCCCTACTGAACTTCCTCTGACATAATTTTAAACAGTTACTCGTGTCTTACCACCAGAAGCCAGAGAGATCATCACCTCCCTGCTCTCTCTCCCTCATAAGGAAGTTGTTGACAGCAATGAGATAATTCCTCAGTCTCTTCTTCTCTCAGTTTAACAAGCCCAGTCTTCTAAGCAGCCCCTCCTAGCTCATATCTTCTAGTCCTTTCATTGTCCTTTTTGCCCTCTTCTGGACTCATTATAATATTTTATGTATTTCTTATATTGTTAATCCCAATCCTGCATACAAAACTCAAGGGGAGGTCAACCAGTGTTTAGTATTGTGGGACAATTACTTGTTTTGCCAGTTACCTGTGCTGTTCTTGGTGCACCACAGGATACAGATGACCCTTTTCACCTCCAGAACACTGTGATGACTCATATCAACAAAAACCCCAGATCCATTTTCCACACTGAAGGACTCCAGCCCCTTGTCTCACAGTCTACATACACATCCAGAATTACACCATCCCAGGGGCAGAATCCACTATTTGTTCTCATTTAATGTCAACACATGTCTGTTTATTACTTCTTTAATGAATATATATATATATATATATATATGACATATTGTAACTTATCTCTGAGTACACCTAGATGGTCACTTTTGAAGAAGTGAAGGAAGAAATGGATATTTTCCTCATCAATAAAACTGGAACAAAAAACGGATTGAGGAAAGGACCCAGAATTCTTTATGAATTAATCTGCAATTTTCCAATATTGATGTTTTCTGTAAGATATTTCTAAGGAAAGATTTGTTTCCTGTATTTTAAAAAGTATAAAATACAATTCCAGTAAACTTTCCCTAAAATGTATTATAATTCTTACTATTATTTGTATTATTGCAATATAAAATAATGCTAGTAATAATAATAATATTGAAGAAGTAGAAAAGATATCTATTCTGAGGTGGTGTGTATAAGGCAAAAGATGGCTATATGAAAATTTAAAATTCTTGAAACTTTCATCCATTTTTCTACCTTCTTTATTTTTTTAAAAACTCCATTCTTATTTCAAGTCAAGACTACAAAACATAGCAAATAAAATTCATAATGAAGTGTTTGGCCCACCATACAATCCTTTTTAGTCACCTGTGATCTTAACAGAACTGTTTTGAATCAAAAATAATGTTGCTTATACTTAAAATATACTTTTGTATGCATGTGTGTAGTGTTTTTTTTTCTTCCCACATGTTCTCCACCTACATGTCTGTCAGTCTTTTCCAGGCAGAATTAAATCTTAGGTCTTTTTTAGAATTGAACTCACAAACATGTAATTTGATGTGGTGCCTTACACAACATGAAAAAAGGCTTTATGTAATTCCTCCTATGAAGAGTGAAACAATATGAGGGAAATGAATTGCAGCAGTAGGGAAGTGTTGCTGTAGTTTAGAAGTGTGTGTTTCCAGTATTAAGATCTTTGACTCCCCAGCCCTGTTGCACTATGTCAAAGCTTTTAAGGTCTTTCATCATTTCCCCATAGCTTTTGGTTTCATTACCCTGTCTACATTTATTTGGTCACTTCCCCATTAATTACTGCAGTGAGCAAGTTCATTATATTTTTTTCTGTAGTCTTGCCTCTGTTGCCTTTTTATTATGTTGTCCAGGAAAGTGGACAAAAGACCAAAAGAAATAAGGCACAGGATTTTAGATTGTATGAAGTGTTAAATAATAACACTGTTTTGCAGATGTGCTTTGAATTGTCGGAATAGCATTAGTAATGCATGCTTTCATTTTGTTATTTTCTTTGGAGGTTCTTAGAGAATTGTGTCTACCTCACATCTTAAAATAGCTTTAAGTTCAACCTGTTTGCACAGAGCTAGGAATATATTAGGAAGATTTGCAGAACTGGGGAAAAAATAACTTAGCTTCATGTATTACTGACAGAATACTTCATTTACATAAATTGTATTGAGTGTTACATTTGACCACATCTGCATTAATTTTAGAAATAAATTTCATTTTAAAAATCTATGTAATGTTCTTTTGACTAACAAAATGTATTATAGCACATTACAACTATATAGATCTACTAAACTACTGAAGTATTATGCTCACCCTGTTTTAAAAAAAATTGATTTTTTTTAAGCTTCTGCTTCTCCAACCACCATTTTATGGTAAATATTTATATTGTAGTGGCATCTCAAATGCGCTATTCACTGTGTAAACAATTAAATATGCACTTCTTATTTAATAACATATTCTGCCATCATTACATGTGGAGGCCAGATCAATGTCAGGATATAGTTTCACAGTACTATGGGGAATTATGTTACAGTATGCAAAGTGCTAATTTCCTAACATTGTAATTAAAGTTTCTGAGTGACAAACTTTGGAAATTAGATGTAAGTCTCCAGTGTTTAAGAATGTCTGAATCATTTGCCATCATGCTTGAGTACCTTTTCTCCTCAAAGTATTAACTAAACTGACTTGCAGGTAAGGGAGGGAGGGAAATTGCTTATTTATATCTCTTAGCTTCTGCTTTGATGACTTAGAAGTATTTACATCTCATGTCTCAGAGGCAACACATTTGCTGCCATGTCCTGTGAGTGCTGCTGTAGTTATATCTATACATGTTTTAAGGGGAGAAAGATTGGGGAAGACTTCTCTGAGAACAGAATTTTTTTTTTATTTTTAATGGGTTTTTTCACCAGTATTTCCATGAGATCCTACCAGATACATTATTCCTAAGAATTTTAAGGCTTTTGAAATTTTAAGATTGAATCTGAAGTGTCCTGAAAATGAATTTACTTATTTGCTTCAAACAGTTTTAAGTGTGTGTGGGGGAGAACTGAGGAGTCCAGATGTTTTTTCCTGCCCCACTCCTTATGTATGTATTTATTTGTTTGTCTGCTTCCAATTAGTAAAAACTAGTAATATGCTATACCAGAGAGATTGCTTGAAAACAGAATATTTATTCTTACCCAGAACTGAGTTCTTGAGCACAGTGCTTATTTTCTCAAACTTGCCAATCAACTAGGTCAGTTCTTTGATAGCTTGGACAATCAACGTGCTGCCTAGGAAAGGAAACGTTTTGTTTTTTTATTATTGTAGGAAATAAATTATCTTATACACCTCTGTTGTCAGGGACTCAAAACAAGTTGAACTTTCTAGAATGAAAATATGGCATATAGTTTTTCCACTAGTATTACAAGAAAGAATAATTATTGCTACTACAGACTTACATGTACTTAGATGAGATCAGAATCTCTAGCATCTGTTTACAGATGGCAAAATTTATATCTGATTTTAATGATTTATAAGGGTTAGTGGAGGAAACCTCAGCATTGGAACTTCTGTATTCTGATCTTGGCCAGTGACCTGCACATATGAGGACATACTGCCTCTTTGGTAAAACCCTAGCACATCTGAAAGTCCATTTTGTTTTAATAGTGCCTTAGATTCCAGAGTACAAAATACATGTTTCTGTAAAAAACTCTTTCAGAGAACTTAATTACAAAAAAGGGGCTGTATTCATTCTTCAGGAACCACTAGCCCAAAACTCTTCAAGATTTCAGGTTGATTTCTGTAAAGTAAAAACTTTTATCTTGTTTTCCTAAGCTTTTTTCTTCATTGGTTATTTTATGGTGGGACCAAAGACTATCCTAATGGAAGAAAAGCATTATTTTTACTCGATTTGGAGAATTCTTCTCTTTCTGAATACAGAACAATACATTTCTATTAAGGCCTAAAGAGGGTAGGGAAGCTGTTTCTTTGCTGCTCAGTGGCATTTTTATATTTGTTGTGACAAGGAAAAAATTGAGAGCAGCAAATAAGATGCATATTTCAAGAGATATTTCAATTTCTGGCCTTAAAATTAGTTATATATAATCAGATACATTTTTCTCTCTTCCTAACATAGGTCACTGTATTCATTCACAAGTCCTTATAAGAGAGATCAAAATAACTAAATGCCTAACCTGGAGCAGATACCTCTATGGTTTATGGTGGAAAGGTATATTTAAATAAATTTTATCTAGGTCACTAATGTTTAATCTAGTTTCTCTCTTCCCCCTTTCTAATTTATCCCTCAACTCCATCTGCTTTCACTGCTTTGTCTGATTTCAACTTAGAGTCATTGTTCTTAAATTATATTTACTTTGAAATTATGTGCTGCTAAAGAAGACTTTGAGTACTCTTGGTTTCTCCCAAGCTTTCACAAAGGTCATGTGTACACAAATTTTTTTCAAAATTCTACATCTTCCACTCCAAAAATATTGTCTGGTGATACAACTACCTTGCTTCACTTGATAAAATCCAAAATGTGGTAGGAATGTAAAGAAACACAGATGGACATTCTAATTGAAGCTAAAAATTTCTTTAGTCTAGTGTCTCACTTTTAGATTACCCAAACGAAAAACCAGGGCTGAAGAGAACAAACACTACAATTTCTAGTGCTCCTCCTCCTGGGGAATAAACCAACTCATGTCCAATCTCCCATTTCTCCTTTCTCAGCTTTTGGCAGAAAATGAAACCTGAATATTTTAAGAGTGAATTAAAATGTTTTTTAATCACCGTTTATTTCACCATGTCATTTTGTTTGTTTATTTGGGTTTTTTGTTGTTGTTGCTTTGGGTTTTTGTTTGTTTGTTTGTTTTGTACTAGCTGTGCAAAATTTAGATTTGAGGGATCATAAAGTTTAAGGAATATGTAGATTCAATCATCAACAGCCTTAAGACTTTTCTGGAAAATATAAGGTAAAAAACATTAAACATTTATAACCTTTTTTTCCACTGTTAAAGCCCTAGAACAGCTTATTGAACTTTTCTTAATCTTTAAAATATCCTGGTAAGATTAACTCTGCTTCTTAGATGAGTATCTCTGTCAGAATGCTTCACCTGCAGATAGTTGTAGTGCCTAAGCACTTTTAACATTTATTTTAATTTATAGTAAGTGTTTTGTAAATTAAATTTTTTGGCATGCTTTTATCTATTGTGCAGTTTTAGTCTTTCACATACTTCAGTACCAATTTAGCAAGACTTTCATTGTGCAAATTAGTTCTGTATTGCCTAAGAGAAAACTCAAATATTTTCCCATAACACTAAGTTATATGACATTGGAATTTTTAGTTATAGCACTTTGTTATGTTTCACATGGTGGAATTACACTGAGGTGAAAAGATATGTTAAGCTACAAAACAGCAATGCTTTTAATTTAAGAGGCTTTCCTGTTTCATTACTTTTTTACTCTTCAATGGAGCTACAGAAGATTGGAAATGAAGCTGTAGGAACTGAGTGTTAACTTTATGCATCGTATATTTAGAGTCTTACCATATTTTCATAAAGACCATCTGTAGGGGAAAAAAAAAAACCCAACAAACCAGAACCATACAATCTGCCCAATAAAAGACCTATATTCCATACTAAAGAGTGATTTTCACAAAAAAAATTTTCATTTTTTGCTAGAGACTTATTTGGACCCTTTGGAAGTATATGAATGTGTTTTGTATTCACTTTTTGCCATCCTATCACCTGAAATGTCCAGCCAGATGATGAGAAGTAGGTTTAATGCTACATGCATTTTCTAATGTGTAACAGGGAAAACAGACATTTTTATAATGGATCAAGCACTTGATACTTCTAATGTATAGCATGAACTGCTAAGTTATTTGAAACTTTCAATTTAAAACAGCTAATAAATATTATTTTCTGTTGGCTCTCTTTTTTTTTTTATTTTTTTAGAAATATGTAATTATAATTAATTTGAACAGTGAAATAAGTACAATTTATTTTAGGTGATGTATTACAAAAAAGAAATTTTTTCCTTTTCTTCAGGTAGATATCCTGAATACAACACTTCCATATATACTGTATTTATACATTACCTATGAGAAATAAAAAGCATATATAATTTGGGTCACATATGCTAAATATCTATGTTGGGTTTTGCTTTTAAAAATGATGAATAAAAATTGTGGTCACATTGAGTCACAAAGTTTTAATTTATTGAGTACAGAAGACACTGCCATAAATTTATTAACAAAATTTTTTTTCTTAAATTTCTTCATATTTTTACATATTTGTGACTGCTTTCAAATTTTCTGATTATAGATGATCTTTTCAAATCATCATCTATATGAATTTACTTTTTCAAGAAGAATAAATCCACAGCAAAATAATAAAACCTTAACAAAATATACATTTCATGGTAAATAATATAAATTTTCTCCTGTTTCTCCTTTTTTAATAAATTGTCAAATTATTTTTAATTATATTCACATTGATTTACATCTAGAATGCCAAAGAGTTTGCTCTGATCTTGCTTGTGACTCAAAGCCTTACTGCTGCAGCAGGTATACTTCAGAGATAGATTTTTGGCTAGTTTTCATTTGTCTTGAATTTAAAAATCTCCAGTTTGGCATGAGAATGAGAGGTCTTGTTCTTACAAGAATTCTTCTTAAATGCTTTCCATATAAATGTATGTAGAGTACTAGGTGCAGTTCATGTATTTTCTATAATAGGCATTCATAATAGGAAAAATGAAAAAAGAGCTCCAAATCTCTATAGGCTGTTTATGAGAAGAAGATAGTTTGGCCATTGAAAGTATAGGTGAGAAAATTCCCATTCTTGCTGCTTCAGTGGACAGGCCTATATTAAATAAAGTCTGCCTGAAACAAATAACTTTGATTTGGATACCTTCCTGAAGGATGTGGTTTAGATAGCTGAAGGAGCACCACATCGATTTAAAGATAAGGATCTGCAGTTCTGATTTGTCTGCTTTCTACATTATATTAAATGAATCTGTAAACAGCATTCACAATAGCTCAGGTCTGAATTTAGGACTAAGCTAACATCCAATATACAGTGAATTAACAAAAAGACAAGTTGCACACATTGAGAGGAAAAGAAAGATCAATGACACACTCCATTGAAGGGAATGACAATTAAGATAAATCATATGCTATGCTATTTAGCATATTTTCAACAAAGTACATTATACACAAACTTACATACATTTTTTTTCTTTTTGACAGTTTGTGACTGAGTGCTTTGTGAAGCCATGAGCACTGTTGGCACAGATTCTCTGGATCTCCCCTGGGTTATTCTTAGTTTTTTTTATCACGTTGCTACTAAAGCACTGACACTAAGTGCTGAATATATAACTTGTTTCTAATTAGATACCCTCTGTTTGCAAAATCTGTGACAAAAAAAAAGTGTTTTTCTAAATCTAATCTGGATAAAGACAACTCATTATGAGTAGCATGTGATATGTCTAAAGGTTCTATCAAACAAAAGGAGGTGTTTTCAAGCAATTCCCCTAGAGCCCTGCTACCCTGATGGTAATTTTAAATTTGAAATATATTATCATTTAAAGAGCCTGAAAGATGTAAAGAATTAATTCTCTCTACTAAAGTCAACAAATAATTATGAGTGCAGGATTAGATTGATAGATTAGTGGCATGGTAAATTAAAAATAAAACAGTAAGGGATATATTAAATCAATCTAGCTACTCTGAAATTATTTATTAATATTCTATTTGGGAATTTTAAGAGACTGATACTGAAGGCACAGTCACAGTGTCTATGGGGATCCAAGTTGAAGAGATTTGAAAACAATGCTTTCCCCCCCCTCCCTTGTTATTTGTGCTCTTTAATTTTTGAATACTATGAATGTGCCCTCATCAGCTTTTTACTTTTAATGAAGGTTCATTTCTGAAAAGAATATTGCACTTATGGTTTTGGTTCAATCCACAATATAGTAACACCTTACATGATTGCCTTCCTTTAGTATGAAAGCAAACCAAGAATTGCACACTCAAGATTAGCCTGATTAACTTGTTCCAAGCACTAGTGGGTATTTAGTCTGTAGGGCTTTGCTGTAGCTAATTGGAAATAAAACCTCCCAAGATGTACAAAGAATGCCTACCAGATCCTCAGTGTCTTCTATTTTGCTTAGTGATAAACTCTTGATGTGCCACACTGATAGCCTGGCACAACTGGGGACCTCAGGGAAGGAAGGATGAAACCTATTCCTGGATGCTTATGACCTCTGTTATCCTTGTGGCTAAAAAAGTGCTTCAGCTGAGGTGCATTTATGTGCATCTTACGTTAGCATTTAACTGTTGTTTGACATAACAGAAGCAAAATTATGTGGTACAAAAACATGATTGGCATTACTGATCAGAATTTCATACAGATTCACTGACCTCTAGTTCCCTTCGCATATTGCTGCTCTTGAGTGAGTCTGCCCTGCCTCTTGTCATGTCTTGACTAAAACAATAGGGGAAAGAAATCTCCCAAACACAAACATTCTGACTTTGAGCCCATGTTTCTTGATTTATGAGTTATGAACTTATACAAGAAGAAAATCTATATCCATAACTCTGGTTTTTAGGTGACTAGATATTTTTAGTTTTTACAGTATGAATAAGATGTGGGATTGACAGAGCAGTCTCTCATTTTACTCAGTCAAATGGAAGCCTGATTCATTCCCATGATATACTGTTGGCAGCTGCTAAAAGAGACATTACCCTTTTAGTAGCTTTAGGTAAGCTGCAGCAAGAGGATGGGGTGGATTAGCAAAATATGGGGGGTGAAATACAGCACTGTTCAACCAAAGGCTTTCTTCTGAGCTATAGAATGCTAGGAAAAGGCTGTGACAAAGAGAGGGTGCACCTGAAAGGGGCTGCTGAATGCTTGAGTGGCAGCTCTCTGTATGACAAGTCTTGGGGGATTGGGTACTTAAATCTTAATTACAAAAAACAATCATCATCAGGTATTAAAACTCTACAGGGAAATTGAAAGACTCAGAGAAGAGAATCCCAATAGTGGAGATCTGCTCTACGCAAATTTAATTGACTCATATTATACAAATAAACCTGATAAATTAAAAAAAAAAAAAGTACCTGTAAGAAATTGTTGAGTGATTCTACTATAGACCAGATGCTGTGAGAAAGATAAGGGGTGGGATTTTCAACATGAAGAAACTCCATGTCTGCTTTTTGAAGAGCTAAATGCCACAGATGACCAAGTTACTTAGAACAATTTTTAATGCACCTGAAAAAGGAAAATCTTCTAGATCATTCAATGTCAACATTTGTGAAATATAAATTGATACATTTACACATTATTTAGGGTTTGTCATGCCTGTATGGTGCAAGCAAGTAAAAAATTAATTTTGAAAATCTACATTGGTGGAAATGTCTCTAAAAAAGCAGAGGGCTTTACTGTAGATGTGTAATAAAAAGAATGGGTTCTACTATCACTCACTGGAACTGAAGGAGAATGGCAGTCATTGTCAGTGATGGATTTTGTGGTAGTGGTGAGCAGGAATGCAAAGTAGGTCTCAGTTTGGGGGAAATTATTTTCCAGTTAAACAGTGGCCAATTTTAGATCTTTTCAGAAACGATAAGATAGTTCTGTCACACTCAATTCACAGTATAATTAACAATGGATTTTTTTATTATTTTCATATTTGCTAACCAATTTTTCTATTGTAAATGACTGACCTAGTAGGAAAAATAAAGTTTATAAACAAAAATATTCTGCTTAGAGTATACTGAATTTGTTCTGTACTTTCTTTATTAACTCTATTGGCAATAGTACTAGTCATAGTGACAAAAATACATTAGGTGGTTTCTTCATAATATTTGAAAAGAAAAATTTTTAAAGTAAATTTCTATGGCCTGAACAGACGTAGCACTGTGTGCTACTCATGTCAAGTCATGGTTCAGCTCTACATTTCTCTAGTGACAAAGGCAGCCTGAGAGGTTTCCAGACTTCTTGGACTGTCCTGGCATTTCTACCATGACTCACAGACTCAGCTGAATTAAATCTATGTCCAAGCATGATGTAATATGGACTAAGAGTGAATGAAAGTTATAAACAAATTCCAATATCCTTGTGAGTCCTTCCCAGCTACTTCATTGAACACAATTCCGGGGATTAGAAATGACTGCGTGGAACCAGGAGCAAGCATATACAAGGGAGGGCTTCCTTTACAATTAGTAAAATCAAATAGCATGGAAGTGTTCTCTCAGATATTACTATTATGCTAGTTTTTCTAAGGCATTTTAGAAGGGGTCAGTCTCTTTCCACAAACAACAAATTTAAATGAGATACGTAAATCAGGTGGCTAACTTTTGGACACTTAGACACACAAACGATGTATAATTAATCCATGCACTTTGCAATATTCAGTATTTAATATATGCCTTGTTTCCTTTAAAATGTTGGCTGCTGTTGTTTCCCCTCCCTTTCATGTATACCTCAAGCTTCAGGAACATATGACTTCAGTTGTAGACTCTTTGCTTGTAGAATTCCTTTTAAACTCAGTGGGAACTCAGACTGTGGAGTCTGTCAGATCAAATACTCTCTTCTGTGGAAATGAAAAAAGACATGACTGAATAGGGAGTAAGACACTATGTTATCAGTCCAACAAGAGTGCTGTTTTTTTTCCTGACATTAAGCTTATTTAAAATGGCTATGATTCTTATAATTACAACACTTTATTTGAAAAAAAAAACCCAACCCGAAAAACAGAGACCTTCCTCACCCCATTTTTGACTAAAGCAAAATAATTAATTCTTTACAAGCTGGTGTGTAAATCTAGATTGTTTAGTTGTTCTCACCTCTAAATACTCAAACCAAAAAGCAAGAAAGACTAAGTATTTAACACTAGAAAATATGTTGAGAAATGAAGTTTCTGCCATTAAAAGTTGGAAAATTATAGTCATTAAAAAGCCACCTACTGATACAAATTCTGTAAAAAATGTTGGAATTTTACTCTTTAGGGCACTTTTAAAAACATATGCTGACAGTTTAAATTATAATGAACTTGTAATATATTATAAAGTGTAGTTAGCCAAAGTTTGTAAACAATAGAATAAGTTTTGAAGAACAGATGAACAAAACCCTAATCTTTTTTTTGTTGCCTTTTGTTCTCTTTGCAAAATGCAGAGGCAATACTTGAGTTGCACTAATAATGTGTCAGAGTATAAATTTTCCTCATAAACCTTTCCTTAAACATACTTTAGCGAAATTGTTGAAAAGAGTCCGTAGACTTCTGTAAAATAAATCACCTCAATTTCTCTCATAAAATTATAGGGATGGATAGTCAATTTAGACATAGTTCTGATCAATGAATTATATTCTGCAAAACTATTTCATCAACTTTTAGTGATAACCGATATACATGGGTTAACTCTTGTGTGTTCTCCTTCACTGCAATGATAGCTCTGCATTACTGCTGGGTGAAGGTTAAGAGTGTTTTTCTCTGAAAAACGTATAAGCACATCTTCCCAAGTTTGCCATGCATTCCTTACTCTTATAAGTACTATCCTGATAAACATTTATAGACATGAAGATTGGTGAGGCTGCACCTTGAGTGCTGTGCCCAGTTCTGGCCCCTCAGTTTAGGGAGGACATTGAGATGCTTCAGAGGGTCCAGAGGAGGCAACAAGGCTGGTGAGGGGCTTGGAACACAAACCCTGTGAGGAATGGCTGAGGGAGCTGGGGTTGTTTAGCCTGGAGAAAAAGAGACTCAGGGGTGACTCTCTGCAATTCCCTGAAAGGTGGCTGTAGTCAGGTGGGATTGGTCTCTTTCTCCAGGCAGCAACTGAGAGAACCAGAGAACACAGTCTCAAGCTGCTCCAGGGGAGATTATAGGCTGTTTTTAATAGTAAGAGTGATAAAGTACTGGAATTGTCTGCCTGGGGAGGTGGTGGATTCACCATCCCTGGATGTATTTAAAAAAAAGACTGAATGTGGCACTCAGAACCATGGTTTAATAGAGGTGTTAGGGCATGGGTTGGACTTGATCTTGAAGGTCTCTTCCAACCTAGTCATTCTGTGAATACATGATAATCTCACTCTTTTCAAATTACAGTATTTCATCATGCAGCTGACCATACTAAGAATTCTTAATGATCCAATTAAAAAAATACCTTATTTAATGGAAATCTTTCCTGTTGTGATTCATAAGAGAAATGGAATATCAAAATTCTGATCTTCCTGAGTTAGATTGCATAAGCATTAAAGTTGCTCAGAGGAATGTGTCCTACAGAAATAAGTCTCAATCACCCTGTTGTCTGCTCGTTATTGTTTTGCCTGAGCCAGCTAAGAGGAGAATAAAAGTAAGAACAGCCCATAGCTCTTTGTCACTTCTTAGCCATGCTGTACATGGCACATTCAACCTAACACTGAAAAGTTCTGTTAAGCACTTGATTGACCTCATAGTGCTGCCTCATTACTAACTTAATAACTATGCCTGCTTGATAACATTTTTGATGGAAATCTTCCGTCAGGAAATTCACTTTCAATGGGATCTGAATAAACTGCAGGGGGCTGTTAATTTAGAGGAATTTTTTCAACACAAAGTCAAAATATGATGCTTTGATCAAACCAACATGCGACATTTTGACAGTTCTATTTTTATTTATTTCATAATGATGATGTATGTGTAGATTATATTCGATATAATGTTCTTAATATACAATATTGGTTATACTACTATAATATTAGAACTTAATTTCGGATATAAAACTCTATGAATTAAAATGATAATATTTAAAAGAAAGGCTTGAATAACTCAAACTAAAGCAAAAGTTTTGAGTTTCACTTTGGTAAAGTATATTTCTCATCTAAATGAGAATAAAATTTGAAGAAAAATGGTCTTCTGATATTAAAACCCTGTATAGTATGGAAATTTATAGTTTTTGAATTCTACTATTCTTGATTATACCAGAATTCTCAAATGCTCAAGTTCACCCAAACACATTCTGCCCTAATCAAGAAGCTTTTAACATAAATTCTACTGCTGTTACATATTCTGGTACTGTCACCCAGAAGAAGAGAGGACTATGTTATAGAGAGCCTTGCACTATGTAGGAATAAGGAATGCTGAAAAATCTGAAGAAAGGCAAAGAGAAATGCTGATGTTAATAACAGAAATATCCTGAGAAGAATTGTTTCACTACTTGCAAAGCATCATCTTCTCTGTGCCTAGGATAGCCAACATTACTCTTTAACATTATCCCAGCTCTGAATTTACCCAGGAGGAAGAATGTCATTTACTGAATCATCACTAATGTAGTTTAGAGCTGATTCAAATTCAAATGTGGTTTTCGGCTTTGAAATGAACTGATAAAATGCTCCAAAGTGACTTAGAAAGAAAAGCAGAGATTTGTTCTGTCCCTGGATTTCCTTCTTTATATATTCCTTCCTTAGAGACTTTTTAATAATGACAGTTATAAAGGAAGATTTCTGTTTTGTGAATTTCTATTATTATTTTGTTCATTTGTTTTGTTAATAAAGGTTTGGAGTTTGGTTTTTTTTGGGGTGGGGGTGTTTTAAAAATCTGTTTGCAGTCATAATTAAGAAAATGGCTAAACCTGCTGTCAGTTAATTTAATTGATTTAAAAAGTTGATGGGCGCCTGGAATGGAAGCATTTTGCCTGCAGCTGAGCCAAGTATAAC
Organism: Erithacus rubecula; assembly: GCF_903797595.1. Taxonomy (NCBI): domain Eukaryota; kingdom Metazoa; phylum Chordata; class Aves; order Passeriformes; family Muscicapidae; genus Erithacus; species Erithacus rubecula. The sequence goes on from NC_136658.1 coordinate 58,789,798, forward strand.
AGCAATTTATTTTATTAATGAATGGCAAAGGAAGAAATGAGCAGAAATACTGTGTGGGAAACCCTCAGAGGGTTAAAATAAACATGTACAATGGTTAGTGCTAATGTTTCTGATAGTGGACTGAGATTTATTAAACCTGTTAATATTAGTGTCATAGAAGGAGTTTAAAAAGAATTGGGCAAATACATCTTAGAGTAAAAGAGATCATCTTCCTTAGAACTGAGTCAAATTTAGTGGTGATGTGAGGAATGTCAGTTTCTGTAATAAATGTCAGTTGATCCATAGAACACTATTTAGTACAGGAAAAATAACCTAATTGACATAAATATGATATTATGTGAGTGCGAAAATTCTAGATTGAATATAATTCACTTAACTTGAGGCTATGGGGCTGTAGTAAAGGCCAGTATTTCCAGTTCCTACAGCTTATAAAAATGATTTGTGATAAATTGTGTTTTGAATATCTGGGGGCTCATGCTTCATTCAGTAGTGACCAGTAAAAGTTGTTTTTAACTGGAGGTGAACTAGAAGGAACAGATTTCTATGGATTACCCTCAATTTCTAATGTACATTGATTTCATGTAGTTTGAACCTTTTTTACAAACAACACAATTGAGCAGACATTTTAAATCTAATAAATATTATAGTGTCTTCTTAATTGTTTTCTTTTATTTTATCTTAAAAATGAAAAAAACCTTTTGTGGAAGGGAACTTTCTGTGTTTGGTCATAACTTCAGGCTGATAATAAAGTCTAAGAACCAGTTAATGAAGGAAAAATTTTAAATCAAACGGGAAAGTGAATATTAGTCCCAAATATGTTGTGATTGAATTTCGTATCTAGTTTAAAGGGCTTTAAAGTTTTTGAAATACTGTCTTCCATAAGAGATGGGACTATGGATTGAGAATTCAAGCTGTTTATCTAAAAATGTGTAAAGGAAAGGAAACATTTCAGGGAAAGTGTTATGTAAATTCAAGTAATTTAGTATTGACATAAATGCTATAGACACATACGAATAGAAAATTTCATTATATATTAGGAAAGATAAGCAAAGAGTGAGCTCAACTAAAAAGTGTATAGTGATACACTAGAAATTTATCCTGGTAATACCCATGGCCACTTGATTTCCTTTCAGGGTATTAGAATGGAGAAAGTACCTGTATTTTTCTATGTGTGATATATTTACAGAATTCTACTTTAGTAAATTTGGTCTGATACATTATAACTACAGATTAATAAACTCAGATTAATATGCTTCACACTTGTGAAGTCAAATATTGGTGACTCAGCAGTTCTGAAACATATTATAGTCAGATTGTGATGCTCACTGTTCCTAATATTCTAGAAGTCTTCAATACACTTTAGTCTCAATGAGACCTTATGATTATTAGGTATTTCACCAACCATTTAGTATTTTAAATATTAATTCAGATATTTCCATTCATAGTTATTTATCTCAGGTATCCAAAGCTGCTGTATGTTCAAGAGTAAAAACAAGGCAAGTAATTTTAAAGAACTGTGATACTACTAAGGCAACATTTCTTTCTTGATTATAAGAGCAACATGTTTTGAATCTTTCAACACCACCAAACAGGCCCATTGTGAAAAGTAGTTTAGTCAAACTATATCTTAATATAATGATGCAAAATGCACTGAGAGAAGGCAGCATTACCAGGCCAAATGGATTGGCTTAAATATTTTCGACACATGCCACAAGTTCACATAATCAGCCTCAGGCAGTAGGAAACTTAAAAGCTAGTTTGATAGTGTTTCTTACAAATATTCTTTGAATTTTATTACTTGTCTCCCACATGAGGCGTAATAGTTTCAATGTTCTAATTAGTACTTGTGTATATTGCTATTACTTTGTCTCTTTAATCAGGTTATTAAGTCTGTTATGGAGATTCCTTATAGAATCACACTTTATAATAGTGTTTCTAATTTGAATATGTCCTTTTTTATGTTGTCTGAATCTGAAACATCATAAACTCTTTTTATGGGTCCTTTGATAGTAGTCACTTTCCTGTTTTATGCTTGATTAGAACATACAGTACTAAGTAATAAAGAAACTTCCTGAAGCTTTGGAATTTTAGTACCAGAAAACATTTTAACTTCCTTAGGCTTTTTTTGTCTCTTTGACATTAGGTCAAATAAAGATATGCTCTTGTCCGTATTAAAGTAATGAACAGGAAATATGTAAGAGAAAAAGCACTTTTGTTAGATTATAATAGATTTTGTATAATTTCAGATATTGATTTGCAATCTTAAGTAATGCATATAAAAAGAAATTATCTAAAAAAAAATTCTAATAATTTCCTCAAATAATAAATATAGATACATATAGTTATAAACATCAATTTCATATATAAAATTACATTTAATGCCAATGAGAATAAATTACACAGAAATTTGTGTCTCTCACTCTGTCTTTCTAACACTCACCCTTTCTGAGGAGGTAAACACGCCATCAAATTCAGGGGGCAATCTGTTCACTTTTAAGGAAATTCATTATAATAACTCTCCTAATCCTGATACTGAATTTGATAAAACAGGAGATTAGATAGGATTCTTATTTAAAAACCCAAAGCATAAAGCAAAAAATGAACACAAAACAACAACAACAAAAATAAAGAAAAAGAAAGAAAGAAAATTATTGATACTGGGTAAAATAGAAAAACAGTTGTTCAGATTGAAAAATGTACAATATATCCAGAATGTCATAAGGATTAAAAATTATCTAAAAGGCTTCCTATGAGTGAATGATGGCAAAATAAGTTAAACTGGTTAACATAAAAAGACACAGATTTCAACACAGCTTAAGCAAACAATGGTTCCATTTGGTGTCCTCACTGGAAACCTCTGAAGTCGTGGTGGTTTCCAGCTTCAGCAGGGTTTGTATCAGAACCCAGCAGTCATTGGCCCCCAAGGACAACTCACAGCTCCTTTTGTAAGCTCCCTTTTTCTTAAGAGTATAAGGAAGCTGGTGAAATTCAAGGACGAGTATATGTGCTGAAGGATTCATAAATGGAGATGAAAATATTCCAAATATCTATTTTCTGATAATATGGTGAACATGGGGGACAGATGCAAAAATTTATACTTGCTGGCAATCAGCTGCAATTTAGAAAAGGAAGTATTACCTCAATTCAAAACTAAAATCTCTTCAAAGGAAAATAACAAGAAATAATCCCCTCCATCAGATCTTGCACGTTCTGCAATTTTCCTCTCAAGTGAAATTTGCATTCACTTACAAGCAGTTTGCAAACAGGAACAAAAATCCTTTTTCCAGCACAGACACAAACTGTAGGTATTGGTAAGGTTTAGGTGCAGTATCTAAATAGCCAGGAGTTATGTAATGTTAAAATTTACACATATTGGAAGCCCATACCTTAAATTTTGTAGTGGCACTTAATAAATGCAGATTCTCTCTCTGATAAAATTTCATGTTTACTGTGTTTTTGGCACTGTTGTCTATTTTTGTTGTTTTTTTCCTCTATAGTGTTATCACTAGCATCACAATGAAAAGTAAGTCAGTTGTCAGCAATTGCTTTCTTATAGGGTTTAAACTTGGCATAAAACTCACTGCTTCACATCATCCTCTCAGAAAGTAACATTTTTTGCCCTTTGAGGATGAAAACTTAAAAGTAAAGACAATCTTTAAGGTTGCTTAGGAAATGCTGGCATTTTCAAGGAATCTTTGGAGGTTTTCTCAACTTTTTCCAAAATGGAAAAGCTTGGAAAATAAAAGACCATAAAAGAGATGATGAACTGTTTTAAGGTTTCTCCTCTCTTTCTGTCTAATCTTTGAGTGGTTTCTGAGAAAAACACTTATATATTAAAAATAAAGAGCTTTGTTCTGGAGCTTTCTTCTGATTTTCTCTATTTATTAGAAACATGGGGATTCAACTGAAGCATCCCAGATCTGCAATTTTGTTGGAGTGAAGACATAAAAAAAATTTTGTGCTCCATCCTCCTACCTTGAATATAATACAATTTTCTTTGAGATTTTTTGCTGATTTTTCATGTGTAGAAACTTAAGCAATGAAAATAAGGATTTAAGTGTGAGAAAATATTTTGAGGTGTTACCTACAAGTACTAAAGAATTAAATTTAATTCCTAGGTTTTCTAAGATGTTCTTCTAAGGGAAATATAACTAACTTATGGCCTGAGAAGTGAAATTTGTTCTCACTTTTTGTGTGTTTTGTTGTATTCAACACAGTAGTTAAATAATAAACTTGCAAATTTCAAGAAATACTAAGTTTAAAATACTTTGATTATTTATATGAATTTTTTCCTTCCAGTATTGTCATTGCCATTTAATTGCAATTCTTACACTAGTCTCCCAAAACAAAAACAAAATTTGAACAATTTATGTCAGTTTTCACTTGTTCTGGTAGTTTCAGTAGAGAGAAAAAGTGAATAAAAAGATCAGTTTAGCTTCTCTACTAAACAATGGTCAGTTCAGGAATTCACTAAGGCATATATTGTCTTTATTTTTTCTAAAGATTTTAAGCAATTTCCTAGCTTATGAGCCTGAGGGTCTCTTTATGAAAAGTAGTAATCTGCAGAAAAATCAATATTTCTTATCTGGAGTTTTTTTTTGGACGCTTAAGCACTCAAAGTTAATACTTAGACTTTCTTATCTAAATTATACTTATCTGAATATCCCAAAAAAGTGTGTCACTGGCATATATTTTAGTTGTAAGTTTCTAAATGTATTCACACATGGAATAGTTTTATTTGCAGGCAAAACAGTAATTGAAGCAGATCTTATAATTGCTCCATGTTTTTTAGTTGTGGTAATAGGAAAAGGCATTTAATTAAGTAATTTTGAAAAATAAGTGTTAAGGAAGTGGGACAGACCTCTAGAATCTAGAAATTTTTTCTTGCTTTGCACAATTTCCATTGAATCGAAATAGACTTGCCAATTTCACATATATTTAGAATCTTTCACAGTTATTGCTGTGTTTGTGTACAAGATAGAAAAGCCTGATAAACTGTGAAGCCACTAGCATCTATTATAATTCAACAGCAGAATCAGAAAGATTAACATGTGCATAAATAATCTGAAGCAAGAATACATATAATAAAAAAGTAAAATATTTTTCAGTTTTTCCATAAGGAAACAAAAAAGAAGGGAGAATTTGGCAATATGCTTGCTTTAATGTGTAGCAGCTAAAAGGAAGGCTTCTACTAAGAAATTAACTTTTTTTTTGAAAAATTTTAACTGTAAGAAAAAACCTCAAACCAAATTAAAAAAACCCTAGTCCATACCAATCATTTAAATAATCATGGAAATAGGGTACTGTCTTATGCTATTTAAGTGTTTAAGATCTATATGATCTCACACTGCAATTTATGATTAACTCAATAGGAAATCACTTTAGCAACAGGACTGTGGTAAAGGAGAAATAATCAGATTCAAATATTATTAAAAAATAAAAAAAGAAACTGTCTAACATGTATTAAAAAACTGCTGGCTTCAAAATGTAAATGAATGTAAAAATGCAAGTCTCTCTGAGTAACTAGACTTAAATTTTAGAGAATAAATTCAGGCCATTATGTAGCTCCAAAGTATAAACACCTAAATTTAGATTGCAACATTTGTGATTAGTGTCTAAGTTCCCATGATAGAAAGTAGAGAACCAGGTTCTTAAATTCACTAATGCAAGAATAGGCTTCCAATCACAACCAAGATGTTCAGGATATTGAGTATATTCACATACTATTCAGAGTATATTAATATATAAGAGTATATTAATATTTAAGTTTTTATTCAGGTATTTTTTTGTTTAGATTAGGCAGATGCCATTAAAACATTGAGGCATATATATTATAAAATTGATAGTAGGGATCAGGTGAAATGAAATATTTCTTTAGTCTACCTGCAAAAAATAATATCAGCTGGAAATTGAGAAATTACAGGGAGAAAAGCATGGTAAAGGAAATCAAGAGGTTTCTTTATGAAGTACAGATATCATCAGAACTATTTGAATATACAAGATGATTTACTCACTCATTCTATGCCTCCATAGTACTTTCGAACACTGGAATAGAGAATAAAATTCTGAAGACCAAAATGAGCATCTTGGGATTTAAAATTTAAAATAATAGAAAAAGTCCCATGGAAGAACTCCAGTTCTTTGATTACTGAATGTTAATCATTTTCAACTGCAGAAGTTGATGCATTCCAAATTTATCCAAATATGTTGTCTCAATACACTATTTTGTCTGATGGAAGATGATTTTTAGCACAACAGTCTAAGACTAAATTTCTTTACTTTGAGAATATCAGGAAAAAAATCTAGGTTGTTAAAAGTATATGTGTTCATGTCAACCTGTATGTGACTGCCAAGGAATGTTATTCACCCATGTTCATAGGGCATTTCTCTAACACCAATAGGTGACAAAAATAAAGTAGCTCCTGGTTAATTTTGGCTAATCAACTTTTGTAACCAGAAGATAATTGTGTTGCAATGTCTCTCTGCATGAAGGACTACTGCACTGGAGTTATCTATGGATTTATAATTATTTTATTCCATTGAATATTTTTCTTGTTGGGGTTTTTGTTTGTTTGATAGGTTGTTGCTTCTCTTCTGGTTTTTAAGTTGTTTTTTTTTTGTATGTCAGCAATCTTTTGGTTCAGTCTCCAGTAAAGTGTCTATTCTAATTAAGTTAGGAATGCTAAAACTGGAGATAGGGTGCCAGTAGCTAGTGTTCAAAAGAGATGGAATTCAAAGGGTAAGAAAACTCAGGCAATAAAATATCTAGGCAATGACCAGACACAGAAAAAACCCATCCAAGGAAAGTGAAGAAAGGAAGAAATTGGGTCAGCTATTCAAAAAGCAATGGATCCTCCAAAAATAATGGATAAGCTATAATCAAGGTGATATACAGATTGTGCTTACATTTACCATAGGCTTTTTTTCACTGTGCATATCATTGGCATGTCAGAAGCAAAAAAGACTCCAAATGTTGGTCTGATCAAAGAGTTTATGGGAGATGAAATGTACCTTTGGATTGACAAAATGCAATGGGTATTTTATCATGTTCAACCAGCTTCTACACATATTTTGTCTTCGAGAAATGGATGAATTTGCCTGTGGTACCTGAGCTGAACTACCAACGATCTATATTGAATAGTAATTTTGTATCAAAAAGAATTAGCAGCCTAGAAAAGCAGTTGACTTATGGCAGATGACTTATGTCCTGGAAATTTTGGCAATGATAAAACTTCTCATGCAAAACTTTTATAACTTTGGGAGGATGAACAGGAATTTGTATGACTTTGCTCTTGTGAAGCTTCACTGTAACATTTTTTCCATCCTTAGGTTAAAGGTATATTTAAGATTTCAATTTAAATCTAGATTTATCTCCATGAAAAACTTCATGTACTTTGAGAGTAAGAGAAGCCGCTGTTTTACCAAACCAAAATTCAAGAGAGAGATTTCTTCCCTTATGTCTCATCAGATGGCAAAATACTTTAGAAAATTTCTTCCAAATACCTCTTGTTATTCTATTTGCATATTTCATTCTATTTTATTTCAGTGAATATATATAAAAAACTAATGTTTGAGAGTGTTAGATGTTAGTACTGAATTAAAAATATGAATAACATAAAGCATTCAGTACTTCTCACATAACATTAATTCTAAATTCCATATCAATTTAGCTATTATGGTTCCCATGTAAATTTATTTTCTGGGTTATTATTCTGGGTTAATCAGGACTGGGGGATGGATCTGCTGCCCTTTTTAGATTAAATGGATCTGATTTTAGTCAAATAAGAAAAAGTCACACAACTCTTAAGGAGCTGTTGTTAAACTGCTGCAGAGGAGTGAAAGCACAGAATAAGAAAGGAAGGGCAGTGGGACAGCATTTCTTTCTTGGAACTTGGTGTAATCTGGGCTGAATTCAGCCTCCACTCCTCTTTTGTCAGCAGAAACAGCATTCAGCCTTGATTTTCCTGTAGGCTCCGACTCTGCTTAGGAATGGAGAGCAGCAGAAGATGGAAATCATACTGAATAAGCCTGTTATTACTGGCAGCTGAACCACATCCCCTGTGTACTCCTTACTCCCTCTGGCAAAATAGATACCTGGGAGTAACTCAGTGGATATGGGAGTGAAGAGTGTTGGTCATAATGCAGTGCAGATATATGAACCAGAAACACAGCCATCCACAAGTATTTAGGAGATATGCTTGCAAAAGTTCTTGAAATTGTGACTTTAACATCTCCTGAAGTGCGAGTATGGACTTCACCATTATAAGGCAACTTGCATGGGACTCATTTAACATTGCAATTTATGAAATTAAATTGTATTTAACCAATGGTTAGGGCCCTCTGATGAGGGAATGCCTGTCTGACTGGGGAATAATTCAATCAGAGACCCAAGATAAAGCTGATCAGTGCATGGGGCAGACTTTGGGAGATTCTAGAAACAGTACCTATTTTACAAGGATTCCTTCAATGAAGCAGCTATGATTTGGTCATGAGGATTTATTTATATAGCTCTTGTTTGTGTATTCACCTTACTGAACATGTAAAACATTGGATTAAGCCATAACAGGGCTAAATTATTAGAACATGAGCTAGCCAGAGAGGTTAATGAAAATATAATTAGTACTGGTTGTGCTACATGCAGCTGAAAAGAGGGTCATAAATCCTATTAATCCTACTTAGTTCGGGAATTATTGACCTGAAATACCATAATGGGTCTGGTCTGTAGTGTCAATGAAGTGCAAGTTGAATATATGTTACTGATCTTCATCCATTTCATTTTGAAAATCAGATTGGGAAAACTGAAGTAGTTTTGCATCATTGTGGTGCAGTGATGAAGCGAAGGAAGTGGTGAACAATGAATGTTTAGTAGTCATTCTGTAGTGCCTTGCATGTGATTCTTAAACTGAACTGTAAATAAACATCATACATATCATTCATGACAGGCATCCATTTTAAAGATATCTTATGCAGTTCTGTAGTATAATATGAAGTTAGTAATACTTTTATAATAACTTATCTCTCACACCCAAAAAAACCCCAAAACAACAAACAAACACAAACCCCAGTAGCTCATGTCATGAAACATGAGCCTGCTAGGTATATCTAAAGACATTTCCCATGTCTAGTTATGGGATTAGAAATGGAAAAAAAGGTAGTTCTTAACTAAAAAGTTTCCAAATAAAAATATAAATATTGCAAATAAAAATAAAAATAAAATCAAGTCACATCAATATAACTCTAACTCTACTTGCATTAAAAGTTAAATATATTAGTGTGAACTAATAGTTAAATATATTAGTACTTGCAGGCTTTCTGCGTGCCTATTCACAGTTTAAGAACATTATGACTTTGCTTTCTTTAGATTTCTTCTGACTGCTTTCACCTGTTTCTGCTTTGATTTTCTTTTTGAATTGTCTCCATTATTGTTCACTACTGTCAATCTGAGAGGCTAGTCCATTGTAAAGGCTAATTTAGGCACTAAATTTGTATTTATTAGAATTATAGAAAAAAATCAGGTGTAACAGAAAATAAGGTTTTGAGTCCACTCTTTTGCAGGTGTCTTAGGCAGTATTGATTCTCTTTAGTTCGCTCCTGCAGAAAAGAGAAATTTCTAATATGAAGCAATGACCCGTTTGGAACTTCATGCATTTTTAAGAGGATTTCAGGTTTGCTTGAGTCAACTGTTTTAGCTATTTTACACAATTTATAAAACTTTGTCCCATTCCTAGAGATAGACAGTTGTCTCCCCAAAAACATCAGCTAGGTTTTTAAGATATCAAAAATCACAATGTCATTTATGGATTTGCAGGAGTTATGTTAAGAAATGCATTAGATAATGCATACAGTTAACATACTGAAACACCAGTGTATTGTTTTGTCCCTTTAAGGGTATTTGGTTGCTGTGTTCAGCCCTAGGGGAAAATAAATAGTTAGTGAATAAAATCACCACTATGAAATTTAATAAAATGTTAAGCATATCCCCAGATACTAATGAAGTGTTAAGCTAAAAGTTAATGTCCTTCTGTATTGCACTGCTCAGCAGGACAAGAGCAGTACTCTGGTATGACAAACTGCAGCAAAATAGATCATGCACACTAGAAGTTTCTCCTTTTCCCAGACTTCTATCCTTGGCTTTGCTTGGAACAATGAAATAGCTCAAATCATTCCCTTTCACATACAGATTATATGAAATTGATATGATGAGCAAAACAGATGCAACAATTTGTCACTGCACATGAGAATCTCAGGAGTGTACATTCCACTAAGCCAAAGAAAAGTTTAAAATCAAATTTATTATCTAAGATTAAGATTGCAACATTTCTCTTGTTATGAAGGATGAGTTTTATCTTTTTGTAATTGTAAAACACAGACCAGATGATTCCAGAAACAACTCTGCACACCGAGTCTTGGTTGAGTGGAGAAGAATAAGAATTTTACACAAGTTTTAAAGGAGTGGATATTGACTCTACTGGAGAAAATTGATGGTCTTAAAAATACTAACCAGTGCTTTTATTCTTGACTCCAAAACTGGTCTTTCATGGAAAAATGGTCCTCTGTCATGCTTTAAAGCTGGACCCTTGTTCAGCCAAAAGTTGCAATATGCTACTGGTCACTTGAAAAAACTTAGTGGGTTTTTAAGTCACTAAAAATAAATAAATTCATTAAGCAGAAACTTATAAGTGTTTTGGTGAGAAAGGAAAATACAGGGTATCTAAAAATATCTTGAGAGAAATCTTGGGCAGTTACCTTGCAGCTTTGCATGAGTTCCATTCATCTCAGCAGAGTTCCAAGGGAGCAGAGGACCTGCATATGTGAATGCAGCCAAGATTGAATCTTTCTGATGGGGAGTGTGTCTTCATTCCTACTGTAATTCAGCACAGTCCTATTATGCCTGAAGAAAATTATGTTGATAAGACATAGAAAAAGGAAATATACGAACCTGACAGAACCTGACATAATACTTTTCAAACATAAAACCATCAACTTAATTAAACTAGTTCACAGTGTAAAATAAATGTAAGCTTAAAAACACTTTAGTGTAAGAAAATCAAGTATCTCATGTTTTATTAATAGAATGAGATATTTATAATTCATATTTTCCTTCTATTTTGCATTATAATTCTGATGGTAAATTTGTTAAAATTTTCTTCTAAAAGAGAATTCAATATCTCTGTAATCTTAAACAGTCCAGTCTTTTCCCTTAGAAATTATAATAATACTTTTTATACCTATATATTATAAACTTATGATTTTCTTATTGCGTAGATAATGCACTTTAAAAAAGAAAAAAAAATGCTACAGAATTAATTCCTTCAGAACTGAACTTTATGCCTGAGTGAGCTTCTAAAATTTTGAAGACAGCTTTAATGGTCTTGTTAAATGATATCTACCCAAAATAAATTCTAGGTGAGTTCACAATATTTCACTTTGTCAGAGAACAGTTTCAATATATAGCAAAATATAATTAACTCTCTTAACAAAAAATTGTGCTAAGATCCACTTTACAATACAGATGGCTTAAGACTTCTGAAAAAAATTTCTTCACAGCATGGGAGGTGGGCTCATTCTAAATTTTGATAAGGTGTGAGGGTTTGAATGCATGTATGTTTTCTTTTTTTGCTCCTTCAGGTTCCTGTCCCTCCTGTGCTGGACCCCAGGGCTGGGTGCAGCCCTGCAGGTGGGTCTCACAGAGCAGAGCAGAAGGGCAGAATCCCCACCCTGCCCTTCTGCCTACGCTGCTCTGGATGCAGCCCAGGACACGTTTGGTTTCTGGGCTGGGAGTGCCCATGGCTGGGTCATGTCAGCCTCTCACCCACCAGCACCCCCAAATCCTTCTCTGCAGGGCTCCTCTCCATCTACTCTTCCCCAGCCTAGGCTGATACCAGGGGTTGCCCTGAACCAGGTGCAGCACCCTGCACTTGGTCTTGTTAAACCTCATCAAAGGCCCATTTCTTGAGCTTGTCCATGTTCTTCTGGATGGTATCCCACTCTTTACCTGTGTCAAACTCACCACTCAACTTCACATCATTGACAAACCTGCTGAGGGTGCACTTGATCTCACTGCCACTGTCCTTGGTGAAGGCACTGAACATTGCTGTTCTCCATACAGACACCTGAGGGACACCACTGTCCACCACTGTCCTTTGGGATTCAAGCCCTTGACCACTACTCTCTTATGCACCCATATTAATTCCAACAAAGTGTTCTGAGTCACCACTGCTGAGTCAATGGTAGGTTCTTGTAGACATAAAACAGGAGAGGCAACTGCGAACAGAGACAAGCATTGCAATACATATAGTGTCATATACAATCCCCAGACAGCTAGATATGGTGTTCTATTATTTCCCTATACTCATTAGGAACAGTTTTCTGAGCTGGGAGAAAGGTGAGAAGACAGCTACTGATTAGTACTGATTTTTTTCTGGGAGTTATTTCTAATCTCGTGGTTGATTTGTGTTTGGGATTTCTTCCCCCGTTTTTATTTTCTATCACATTAATTATAAAGTAGAGTTTCATTCTTAAAGAGATATTTTAATTGCTCTTTGGAGTGTTTATATACATACACTGACACACATATGTGAGTTCTATATATAAGCATGTGAAATAAATATATATCTATGTATGAGATACATGTAATAACAGGTTTCAATGGACTGGTTCACAGAATCACAGAATATCCTGAGTCAGAAGGGATCCATCAAGATAATCAAGTCCAACTCCTGGCCCTTCTCAGGACATCCCCATAAGCCACATCATGTGCCTCAGAGTATTGTCCAAGTACTTCTTGAATTCTGCCAAGTTTGGTGTGTGTGACCAATTGTAACTGCAGTGATGTCTCCTCTCAGTCTCCACTTCTCCAGACTGAACAGACCGAGAGACCTCAGCTGCTCCTCATAAGTCTTCTCTTCCAGAACCTCCACAATTCTTGTGGCCCTTCTTTGGATATTCTCTAACAGCTTAATATCTTTTATATATTGTGTCATCCAGTCTCCAGCACTGGAGGTGAGGCTGCCCCAGCTCAGGGCAGGACAATCCCCTCTCTTGCCTGGCTGAGATGCTGTGCATGATGTCTCCCAGTACAGTGTTGGCCCTCCTGGCTGCCAGGGCATTGCTGACTCATGTTCAACTTGTCATCAATCAGGATCCCCAGGTCCCTTCCTGCAACACTGCTTTCCAGCATCTCATTCCCCCATCTCAGGTGCAGAATATAGCACTTTCCCTTCTTAAACTTCATATGGTTGGTGATTTCCCAGTCCTCTAATTCATCACGGTCTCTCTGTAGGCAGTTTGAACTCCCTGTAACTGACAGACTCTATGAAATATGATTATGATATACTTTGAGTAATCTCCACATTTGTTACAGCATCTTTATTAGACAAGATATGTGACAATTGAGAGCATAGGGAAAGTGTTAATTTTCTTTGGTAAAACTTAAGGTTTCAGTGTCTGCTACATAGGAGTACAAGTTGCAACCTAAACATATTTTGTTCTTAGTCTGTAATAAATGCCTGAGCAGGCAATTTTGTGTGTATATAGTTTTCTCAATAGTGTTAGATAAAAGTTTACCCAGCCTATGTGGAATCCTCAAAAGTGTGATCAGCAGATTCTGCAGTCACTTCTTTTTCAATACATTATGCAAACTCTGGAAAGGAGATTAGTTTCTTCCCAAATAGCAATGTGATGTTGTTTCATTAAAACAAGTTAATGAATTACTGAAGCAGCATTTTGTGGGCAAAGTTTGAAAAGAATTTTTCATACTATTAGTGATTATGGACTAATATCTGAAGTAGCTCTCAGTTATGAAATGCTGACTTACCACATTTCTTCCATAATCTATTGAAATATTTTAGATCTAAGTCATAGAAGTGTCATCTAAATGGTGACATTTCCAGAAAGTGAAGTTGAGTTTGGATTATGCTCTAAACATATGAAATATAGATTTAAACCCTAAACCTACTCAAATTTTCAGGCTTAGCTCCAGACAGCACTAGAAAATATAGGTTCAGCTCTGGGTAAAAAATAAATAATGAGAAAATAATACTCAGCTCTCATAATTCAGAATAGGACAGGATTATTGTATTCACACATTCTTATAATGTTGCATTCAATTATCTCTCTTTTTTCCTTCTGACAATATGTTTCTTTAACTATCCAAGCTTTGCTAGTCAGTATTACTGTGAATCAAATCTGTATTCTCTCAAAAGAAATCATTAAAACTGAAGCTATGCCAAGAGCTTATTCTAAGGGCTGATTGCACCCAGGGCTGCAATGATTGCAATGCAAAGGTAGATATTGCTTGGAATTTTCTGGTCATCTTCATGTAAAGTTGATTAGATACATTAATGTTTTGGCCTCCAGAGAGAATGGTCTATAAATTTTTGGTGTTAAGATTTTACCTCGAAGCACATACTACACACTGTGGAAGATCAAGACTTGCTCTGATCCAGGAGGTTGCTTTTTATTTTAAGGACCAATTGCATTCTGGGTTTTTGTTGATACAAAATTCTTATTTGTCATAGTATCTTATATATCCTACACACCAGAGCATTTATCTGTCCTCTATTAAATAATTGCATATACTGGCTTTTATCTCTTAACTCCAGAGATAACAAAGAACATATTCACTTTCAATTGCAAGCAAACCTTCATCCTTTCTGTAATTGTCAATTAGAAAGCACTATATCCACACACTACCAGAAGCCAACTAACCAATTAAATATACATCAGACAGACTGCAATATAGTTTTTAAGAATCTACAGCATTTTAAATTATGTTTTGATAAAATTTGTAGAGCACACACTTGCAGTTGGTAATTTACCTGCAAAATATTTGGAGAAATGTAAGTTTTTAGCTATCTTTTCCACTATACTGATAAAACTCCTTTACACTCTCAGAGGACTTGTATCTTCTTCACAGAATACCATGTCTTTTGTACCATGAAATATATATATATTTAAATTTCATCTCTGCCTTAATTAGACTCCCTAACTATTAGAACACAATGCTTATATATTATTCATATAAGCAATATGAAACATATTGACATACATGATTAAAAAACTTCCTTAAAAATAAAAAATATTCCTGCAGTAGCAAAATCTGTTATAACTGAGCATAACTCTTTATCTCTTCAATTAAGTTTAGATTTGAAGAGTAATGTCACAAGTTTGTGCATGTCCTAGGATGTTTTCATATGACCTGGTGTGAACAAATTCCAAAGACCACTGCAGGATGCAGTGTACTGATGCAGAACTGTAATTTAAAGCAGTAGCAAGGTCATTAAGGGTTATTCGTCAATCTTCCCTAATGAGCTGCTCAG
The DNA here is from genome assembly GCF_903797595.1 of Erithacus rubecula. NCBI lineage: Eukaryota > Metazoa > Chordata > Aves > Passeriformes > Muscicapidae > Erithacus > Erithacus rubecula. The sequence continues at coordinate 58,805,118 of NC_136658.1, forward strand.
CCTTTTCAGCATTCATGTGTGCTGCTGCTGACACAGGTCTCCCAGATCATGGTTTGTCACAATTGCTAGTCTCACCTGACTTGAAATGTTTCAGCCATCTGTACACATTTCTCAGTTTCATGGCTTCAACCTTGTACAGTTTGCATATTCTGATGAGTCTCTTTACTGCCTGAACTCTCACTCTGTAAAATTTCTTTCCTTGCACATTGCTGTATATGATGTATACAGTGATATCCCTTATAATGTTCAGTTCACTGGCACTCTAACCACTGCTTTAGAGACCCTTGAGAGCTGAGAAGATATGCATCCAGACTCCTGAAATACTTAACTCTGAACACATTGAGATTTTTTTGTCTCATTTTAATGTTAAAAGTCTTATGACCCTCAAACCTTAATAGATCTTTTGTCAGCTAAATGCCGCTTACTCTCTCATTTCTCTCCCTGCCTACTCCCCAGGTTGGATGGAGAAGAGAAATGGAAAAGAAAACAGTAAAACTCCTGAGCTGAGACAGAACAAAAAAAAGAAAAAAAAAAAAAAAGTTAAACATAATAGTAATAGCAAAGCAGGGCAGAGAAAGGAATAAAATCCAAGAGAAGCAAATGATGCACAATACAATTGCTCACTACTGCTGACCAACACTCAGCCCCTGAGTATTGCCCTGAGCCACAGCTGATGCCTCTGAACCAAGTCCTCCAAGTTTATATACTGGGCTTGTTGTCCTATGATATGGAATATTCCTATGGCCAGTTCAGGTCTGCTGTCCTGGCTGTGGTCTCTCACAGATTCTTGAGCCCCTGCTCAGTGGCAGAATGTGGGGAACAGAAAAAGTCCTTGGCTCAGGGTAAGCACTACTGAGCAGCACTGAAACGTCGGTGTGTTATCAACATCCTTCTCCTACTGAATCCCAAACTCAGCACTCAGGCTACTAAGAGGAAGAGAATTAATTCTATCCCAGTCCAAACCAGGGCACATAACTGAGCTGAGTGACCCATGGTGCAACTGCCCCAAATTCCTGTAAATCTATTTTGTGCAAATTGATCATCACAACTACTCTAAATTAAACTAATATTAAAAAGGAACACATGCCAAATTGTTAATCAACTATTTTTTTGGATGGGTAAAAGAATCAAGAGTTTGCTAGAACCCAAGTAAAAAAAAATCCTAAAGAAAACAGTTTTTCTGGAACCACAAACACTGAAACTAAATAAATTAATGAAAATTGCAATATACAAAATACATTAATAAATAAACCTAAACCAAACAAAATATGCCAATTACTGTCTCAAGAAAGCAAAAAATATGTTGAAGAGAAAGATTTCTGGATCTTGATTTGTTTCAAATTTTCACTAAAAAAAAAGTAAGGAAGAGAGGAGGGAGAAAACTTCTGAAGAGTATTGGAGACAGAGGAGCTGAAGTTACACATATGTGTCAGCTCATAGGTTTCCTTTTTATTTTTTGCTATTGATATTATACATGAAGACTGGCACAATTTTAATTTTATTAATGAAAATATAACAGATTTCATATTTCCCTGGTGAAATGCCTCATCAATTAAAAAAAAAAAAAAGGAAGAATAAAGAACTTAAATTCTCACATTCCTCATCCAGCTCCAACTGTTAAAATCCTGTGACCAAGGTACTAGTAATTCAGATATTTGTATAATGCTTCCACAGAAGTATACTGGTTTTATTGGTATGTGTTCTCTTAATGGTATAAACTAAATGCATTTTACTTGATAAGTTTTTATGCAGATCTTACAACACATTTTTCTACCACATGTTGGAACATTTGTGCAAAAAAAATCCCATCTTTATGTTTGAAATTTATGGGAACACAATTAAAATGAGAGGGGTCCAAAGGTATCAAGATAATTACATTTTTCTAATCTTACTAAACAAGATAAATTACCTGCAGGCCCTCTTATAAAAGATGAAATCTTCATAATAAGTGAATTAATCAAGCAGCAGCTTGCTACTGCACATGCATTTATAACAGGAATGATTCAAAGACTTATTTTATGGGGAAATTAATGGAAACAGGCTTTTCATTCTTCTGCACCAATTGAAAACCTCAGCAACCAGCTGCCCACTTGTCAAGAAAACAGAAAGAAGCTGGAAACAAAGATAAATAAAAACACCTTTTTCCTGGCACTTTTGAAGAGAAAAAGCAGCTCTCATTTACAGCAGCCATCTGTTTGTTATTTAATATGGGTGAATTACATGCTGTAATGAGTTTGTTTCTGCATCACTCAGTGCAATGGAACACAAGTTCACTCTCATAATGTGCAGCAGTTTTTAAAAGCTAATCATTTAATTGGACACAATAGTCAATGACAAATGGAGATGTAAAAACTCAGCCAGCTGTAGAGTGAATATGTAATCATTGTGAAATCATATTATTTTACATGCATGAAGACTCTTTAATAGTGGCTGATGTTGGTCAGCACTACAGGCTGAAGAATGGAAGAAACACGATGAAAAGCAGCATTTCAAAACCATTCTTAATATAATTGGGCTGTATTCAGGCACATGCTGTATCTGCCATTAAGTTCAGGTACTTTATCATCTCCAAATAGTTTAGTGGCCTCTCCCAATATTTTGTTTACATTTGCTTTCAACTTTTATGGTTCAGTAGGCATGATCTACAGTTTGTTGGGAGTCATCTGACTAGTTCTCTTCTGACTGCCTTGAAGTTCCCACTGACTTGCTACTTGTTTTATTTATAATACTACACTAAAATAAATAGAGAAAAGTGGAAGAAATGAATCTCAGGGACAAAAATGGGTTCAGTTAATCTAGACTTTGGTTTAGACGGTTTTTATCTTGCAGTAAGGGATTTATATGTTTTCAGAATTTCTTGAGGAAGCAGAGAAATAATTTTTCTTTAGACGTGTCATAGACTCAGCCAGTCTGTGAGCTTTAGCCAAATTCAGTAGAATGTAACCTTTTTCAGATGTACTAAATTTATGAATTCTTTACTTTTGAAGACTGAGTAAGCATAATATTTTGGCTTGAAAATACAGCAAGAAAAGCAAGTTTAAATCTTATGTATAACTCTGCATGAGGCAGGACAAATCTGCTTTATTTTTGACTATTAAGAGAAGCCATCTTGGAGAAAGATTCAATTTTTTGTTAAAAGATTTAAAGGTCTAAAGAGATTAGATGGATCCAAACAGCTTTCTGATAGCATTTTTGAATGTGTACTGCTAACCAGTGTCCTACTGCATAATGCCATGTGTACTATAAGGCAACATAAACAGATATATCCAATAAATTTTGAAATATGAAGAGGAAAGAAGTGAGAAACAAAACTCATATATAAAGTAGAAGCAATTCAGTCTATTTTCTTCCTCAGTATTTTAAAGAAAATTCCTCAAGGAATGGAAAGACATCACCTCAGCTGCTTTGGGAGAGATACTGAAAATAACTGGGGTTTAAGTACCTGGAAAACAAGGGAGAACGTGAAGCTACAGAGTAGAAGAGTGAGACATCTCCTTAGACATAGAGAAGATGTGAAAAAAACAGGTTATTCATGCCAGAAACATCCACTCAGAGCATACAATAAAGAGAAATACAAATTGCAAATTGAAAAAGCTTTTGAAGTACACATGACAAACACAATTAATAGGGAGGAAATGTCACATCCTAGCGGATGACTAAAATGTGGAAAGCAGAGTAAATTACCAAGTATTTTTAAATACAAGATATGGACCTCATGATAACAAGAATCAAACATGTTAAACTTATTAATGATACACATAGGGTGGAAGGCACAATCACTTGGATAGGACAAGTACAAGTTAGAATTGTAATGTCTGAAGAAAAGCCAAATCTGTACTAAGGTCCCATGTGGCTGACTTTCTTTCTTTAAAGACAGCAAGGAGATGTTCTTCATTCGGTGCAGACAGGCTGAACAGTTACACCAGCTCTCCCCCACCCACTGCAACCTGATGCAGTGGTACATGGCTTCTGCTGTTTCTAAAGCTCAGTCCCTTCATCTGTAATCCTATTATCTCCAGTAACAGCACTAACAAGAGTCTAAATATAACACTGTTAGTGGAGGGTGGATGGAGCTTAAAAGTAAGTTGTTACTGAATTGAAGGAATATGGGTTTGAAGTTTAATATGGAAGAATATGACTGATTGTATGAATATGGACTGAAGGAAAAGACTGTGTGTTTTCTATAGTGCAGCCTGACCTTCAGATCTGAATCTACAGGATTTTTGTTCCCCCCTAACTCTGGAGAGAAACTATGAAAACCATATTCATGAGAGCAAAATGGCCAGTTTCAGAAAGCTAATGTCCCTCATGTTTTGGGTTTAATTCTAGGTTCCAAATTTTGAGGAAATATATGATGAAATGAACAAAAATCTTAATTACTATCTTTCTTTTCCCTACAAGAGAAATAAAGTGGTAGCATAGTGTTATCTGAGCTGATGTCCTTACCCACTTCACAATGATTACAAGTCTATGTCGTACTTAGAAGGTTCACCTGAAGGTTGAAATGCACAGAATACACCTACATTCTTCATGGGAATTTCATTTCAGGAAAAAAATACCAACACTTACTAGAGTAGGAAAATTTTTGGAATGGCAACAGTTCTATTAGGATTATTCATTTTGGTTTTAAGGAATATTGCTTATTGGAGAAATTATAAGGAATTACTGTTCATCAAATATGGAATTGAACTGTACTGGCAAGCTATCTGCATATGATAAATAAATGTAAATGGTGGTAGATATCACTAGGTCTTATTTTATATTGACAGAACAGAAATACAACTGAAAGTACGTGATTTTTCAAATGAAATTGACAGTAAAAAAATATGTTACTCTTAGGTTATAAGACTTTGTATCATATGTCTTTGTTTTGTTCAGACAGTCATGTAAGACTATTAAAACAATGCCCATTTTTCATAGGGCAATGCACTTCACCAGATTAATTTAGACTTTATAAGATAAATTTAATTTTTGAGCTTGTTTCTGAGAATTTCATGCTGAAGAAAATAGCTTATAAAAAGATTCCTATGTCAAATTAAGCATCATATCTATTGATTTCCCCAGTTCTTTTGAAATAATTTTCAAATCAAAACATATACTTTATATAATTGTGCTCTTGAAGTTTTCATCTCTCCTTTTCTCCATTTTCTTCTCTCTTTTTTCTTGTCACTCATGTATCGACAAGAAGTCACTAATAAAGTATTTTAGTCCCACGTACTTCCTAACTTCTGCTGGTAGCTATTATATTTGATATCAAAGAAAAAAAAATATATATAATCTTCCCTGAATACCAAGATTACAAAGTCTCTGTAAGTTGTCAAGATCTGAACACCAATGAGCCTCAAATATTTCAATGATCTCCCTCATAAACCTAAGCAGGTTCTCTTGAAGTAATAAAAGGTATTAAGATTTCCTTACAAATCCTGATGAAAATCTTGCACATTATCAATAGCAATTCTTTTACTTTTTGGTCACACACACTTTTGGAACTAGTGGCCATGACAGCCAGTCACTTCCTGAAATTATCTGGGGGTAGTAGAGTAGACAGTAAAGTTTTGCCAAAGCTGTGCAGTGATGCTTATGAACTTCTGCTCCCTCTGAAACTGTCTTGGGCACCAACATCTTAACCATTCATACTAGGTTTTGTTCTTCTAGTCAGTGAAGACCTACAACTGAGGAGTGACTTATTTTGACCTGATGTAAACATCTAAAATGTGTCAGCTGAATTGACCCAAAAAGTGCCTGCTGCCGTTGCCTATCAATAAAAGCAGTTTAGACTAACTTAGAGGTGGATGTGTCTCCTGTAGATATCTCAAGCTATTTTAGAGAAATTCATACCGTAGAAACTATATACCCCAGCTATACCTTTGCTGTAGTGTTAAAATCAGTCAACTAAAGTGACAAAAAAAGTGCAGATCTTTTCCTAATCAGTGTGGATTTAAGTTCAAACTGGAAATCTGCATTGTCAGTCTAGAAGCAGTGATTATTTGAATTAAATGGAAGAAACGTCCTTCATTTTTCCACATTCTCCACTTTTCTTTTACCAATAATGTGACTAAAATGTAAATATTCATTCTACCAAATGTAAGGAGTGAGAACAAGCAATTTACTAGCTTAGTGAGGAGCCTTCTAGAATGATCAGAAACCTGAAACTTGATCTGCAAAGCTTATCATAGTTCTAATATTGTCTACTTCTTTTACCCCAAAATGCAAAATACAGAGCCAGTTCCTTTATGAATCTGGGCCTTAAAGTTAAAACCTGAACAGGTTGTGTCAGGCAAGTCTCAATACAAGGGTGAAATAGACACAATGAGTATCCAAGTTTTTGCAGTCTCCAAATGTTGGTTGCTGTTGAAAAAGTTTTTCCAGTTTTGAGATATGAGATATTGATGAATCATCAACAGGATGCTTGTGTAGAAAGACTGCTGCTTCTTAAGACGTTGGAAAAAAAAATAAATAAGGAAATCAGAAGAGAGTTTTGTGTATGTATTAAAATATGTATTGTGTTATATTACAGTTGATGTTACTGCTTATTATGAATCTGTAAGAAACAGTGCAAGCTTGCTCCAGATAAGTCAGTAGTAATGTTTTATGATATTTGAACTGACATTTTGCAGGCACTACAGATTCAATTAGATTAGTTATTTCAGTATCTCCTGAAAATAGTAAACATTCCCCCAAAATGTACTCTATAGATTGTGCATTATATGACATTACCTTTAATTTCTGGTAAAATTCTGAATAAATGTGATCCTTTGTTTAGACAACAGCATGTGCAGCCTATAGTTTCATGCCACCTGCATGAATCTGAGAGCAGAATTCATAATGACATGGACACTGCCTAATCTAGGGTAAATCCTTTACTCCCTTCTAGTGGGATCTTTATCAGCAATGACCCAGAATGACAAGCAATCATGGGAACAAAAAGCTTGTATAGAGAGACTGAAACGTTCAGTGACTCTGCCCTCCTCCCACTTGATGGCTACATCTCTATTCTAAAAATGTTTCCAACTGAATGTTTGGGCACATTATGCTTAAGGCTTACACAGATGCAGAGAAAGGGGAGGCACTGTATTTCCATTTTCTATGTCTTTATGGCTCTCTTCTTAGAACTGCATGGATAGAATCTCAGCAAGTGTGAATATCTGCAATCCTAAGCAGCCCACTCTGATGCATCTTTCTTGCTGTTATCTGCTCAGAGGAATGAAGTTTTTTCATCTCAATATTTTTTTGTAGATTTTTTTCATAAACCAGACTGCTCTATATGTGTTCTTATATATTAACAAAGTATATCTTAAAAAATTCTTTATGTGCTGTAACAGAAAATTGTTATGAAGCTACCTCACAGTATTTTTTTTCAACATAATTTATACCTCTGATCTCTGCCTTCAAATAATGTTCTTCTCTTATGAATTTATTGTTTAATGTGTTCTGAAAACACCTTGAATTACATTGTAATGATTTGTTCTCTCTCTTGTAATTGCTGTTACAGGTGAAACTCTGACTGACTGTATGCAGGACTAAGGAATAAATGAATAACTATATACACTGTCCTTCAGTACCAATACAATGAACCTTAAAACCTAGAAAAGAACATGTAGTGGCAAGTTAGATTTTCACTTGTAGTGAGTAATTCTAGGAGGTATTGAAAAGACATGAATGAGGCATATATGGAACCTTAATTCTGCTGTCTGTAATATGCCAAACAGGGCAATTCACAAGGGGGAGGATAAGCCATGTATTATAGAAGGCAGAAGTAAAATGACTTCACCCTATAGCAAAGGAAAAGCGAGGAAAGAATTGCTTCTGTATGACCACAGGGCTAAGTTTAAAAGCTTGGTCTGACTCTCTTTGAGTAGAGTTTTTAATGTTTTAGCTTCTTTGCCCTTGGAGTGAATGCATAAATTTTTCTGATGGAAATAGGGTTCCAAGAATCTGTTTGACTAATGCGATTACTATAAACAGTAATAAAATTCTGTCTCAATGATTGTTTTTAAAAAATAGGAATTAAATAAAGCAAATAAAAATAAGAATAAAACAATAAATTGAATTAAAATAAATGAATACAGAAGTTAAAGGAAAGCAGGAATAACAAACAAAAAGTTAAAAAAAATGCAGAATCAATAGAGATGCTGAGCTACTCAGTTTTATGATGGAACTTTGGGGTATGGGCTGCATTTGGGTTATTTCATGTCTGTAATCATAATGAAGAGATGATATAGACTACAGTAACTTAGGGGGTTCATGTCATACATGTGAATGACTCATAAGTTATTAATAAGAAGCCATGAGTTATGTCACACTACTCTTACTTAGCCTCCAAAAACTGTAAGTCCCTCTAAGCCATGTGTAATATCATTAACTCAAGACATTTTCAGTCTTAGAGATTGTATCCAGATTTTGAGAATTTTTCTCGCACTTCACCAATGATGCATGAAAACTAGTAATGAATATGAGAATGTAAGGCTGATGCAAATACCCTGACCTACATAATTCACTACATAGCCAAGAAAATATTTCTTCATTTCTCTTCATTTTAATTCAACCAAGGACTAAGTTGAACTCCAGACATTTTAAAAGATACATTCTTAAAAGTGTAAATTTTTCAAGATATCCACTGTATCTCAGTGACTTCATAAGACCTGGATATTCTGCAGCTAAAAGATTGTCTTAATTTTTTCAGCAGCATGAATTTATGACCCGGATGCTTTGAAATCTAAAAACCTTCAATTCCAGTGTACCCTACCTCTGGGTGTCCTTTTCTATTTATTCTGTCTATAGTATTTTTTAGGCTACAATTGAAGATCAAGCTGGTATATTAAGTTTCTTCTATGGAGATAACACTTTATATTTGAATATACTTAAAACAGATTTGAAAGTACTTATAAGGAGGATAGGTTGACTCAATTCACATTAGCACTTACTGTACATTGCTGTATGTATTTAGTCTCTTCAGCTAACTGCTAAAGAATAGCCTCAGTGGAATAATTCATGATTTATAAAGAAGTAAATGAAAAAAAGAATGATGAATTGTAAGTCCAGCTTTTCTAAGGAAAACAACTAGAATGTGTCCTCACAACAATTATTTCAATATGGTGGAAAGGAAATCTAAAGCTTACATGGAATTACACAGGTAGATATTGTTACTGTTGTTCTATTGTTGAGGGGGTGAATCTATTAGGATGTGATTTTACATGTGATAGTCTAGTTACAAGTCCCTAGTTATCCTTTGTCAAGATGTGGTTTTTTGTTTGTTTTAATTCAGTAATATAATTAAAAAAACCCCAAGAAATAGCAAATTATATAACTTAATCAGTACAAAACCTCCCTAGCACATAAAAAAAATCTAGTATTACTTGAAATTTCTCTCCCTTCTCATTTTTGTTCTGGTTGTGGTCATTTTTGTCGTACATTTCAAAGACCAAGACCTTATGATTGGTTTCTTGCACTGTTATCAAGTTAATTTCAAAGGATTTTCATGATTTAAGAAAATGTATTGACAAAGGAGCAAAGAAATTTTATTTCAGCTCCTTCTCTGAAATAGGAATACATGACCCAGACAACACAATGTGCAGCTCAGAAGAGGGGCTTTTAATTTTTAGCATGCCTTGTTGAGGCAAGGCAGACTGGCAATCTAGTAAAGGTTCACATAACAGACCAAAAGGGTGGGTATCATTCACAGACCATCTGAAAAGGAGCAATTGTATTTTAATAAATCGTGTACCCAGCATGGGCCATTTCAATCCAGTCTGCCATGTTTTCTCCAAAAGACAAGGGGGAACACATCTGAGATGATGTGCTGTGTGTTATTGGCTCAGAATAATCATTCAAGTCGCTCTTGTTTCTACTCAAACACAAGTGAAGTACCATCCCTCAGGAAGCAAGGATTCTACAAGCTTTTACTGAGAAACCAAGGACAAAACATCCAAAAGTCTGGTCTATTCTAATCAAGATTTAGGTTACATTTTTAGTATTTTTAAACTCCTAGGGATGTAGGCAGTTTCAGAAAACATTATATAAAGCACAAAAAGAAGTTTTTGATATTGCTAGCTTGAAGAGAATCTAGCATGCAACTCTCTTAAGTCAATACATAGGCTAGTTTAATGTATAGACTAATTGACATTACTAGCAACAATGAGAATATTTCCCAATAAGCTTCATTCTTTGCAGTTTTTTACAGTATAATCTAAGGCAAATGAGATGAGAAAATAAAGTATTTTCACAGATAATTTTTCTTATAAGACAGTAAATAGTTCAACAGAAAAATTTAAACCCCAAGGGACCTGGAAAATCCAAGTAGATATTTGTAAGAACAGATTCACTTGATTTTTTAATCAAAATACATTTCCGTCACATTTAATAGACTTTTTGTTTAAATGTAAGTAAATTTAACTAGGGATAAGTCTAAGAAAAGGCAAAATATCAAAGAAGGGTGAAGTAAATATATGTGAAGGGGTGCATTCTTCTGGTGACTAACAGTTTTAGAGAAGAATTGGACTTTTTGATTCAGACTAAGTGTAAAATATTTGAATATGCACAATTTAGTTCAATCTAGTTTATGTTTATACATAGTACATTTTCTCTGTTTAAAAAAGAGATAAATAATTAACTTTCCATGCTAAAACCAATAAATCTAAATGAATCTATTTATCCAATTTTTAGTTTTGTCAACTCTCTTATGCAAAACAACAGAAGGATTAGAATTTTTATAGAGTTAGCAAACTTGGGTCATCTTGCTGGGTGAGCAGATATATATATTCATATGAAGCTTGCCAAACCTGTGAGCCGTGATGAAGGAGCTTAATTAAAGTTCATGGACAAATTAAAAGTGAAAAAAATAGAACAGCAAGAAAGGCATTAATTAAGAAAACCTGTATCTTAAAAAAAACAGACCCAACTGTATCAGTACAGTAATAAGTAACAGCAGGGGTGACCATCAGACAGCAGATAAAATAGAATAATATGGGGTAAGAGAGCAAGCTGTCCAGGTGTAAAGTTGTTATGAAGACCATGACTATGGCTCAAGAACAGCACTGAATTGCTCAGTTGGAGCACTGTGGTTGTGTGGGAAAATCTATTCTTTACCCGTGCCAAGAACAGGTCTCATGAAAGTATCTGCTTGAACTCAGAATGATTTTTGTTTATCTTTTTCACAGCACTACTCTTGCATGCCTTTTCTTAGACTTTCAGATCCATTCAATAAATAAAAAAATAGGCTTTATATTTCATGTGAAACAAATAAACAGTATTCTGTTACATGGAAGAGAATATATTTCTGAAACTCTGGGACATTTTTTCTCTACAATATGTTTTGCAGGATACTTTTATATTTTAGTCTTCACAAAAACTGCTCTAATTTATATCTTTTAGGTTCCCTACATTTTCTTAAGAACTTTTTGAAGGTTATCTCATTTTCTTAGGAGTTGGTGAAGCTTTTTCCTGTTTTCCCTCCATCCCTCCCCACTGTTCGCCCCATTCCTGACAGGTTCATAGAAACAAAAAATTGTTTAGATTGTAGAAGACCTTTAAGATCAAGTTCAAACACTGACCTAGCACTGCCAAGTCCATTACTAAGCCATGTCTTTAAGTACCACATGTACTTGTCTCTTAAGTATCTTTAGGGACAGAGACTAAACCACTTTTCTGGGCAGCCTATGCAAATGATTGACAGCTCATTCAGTGAAGAGATTTTCCCTAAAAGACAATCTCACCTCTTCCTGACACAACTTGAAATTCTTTCCCTCTGTCCTATCCAGCAAGATGAATCCAGTTTGTTAGCTCTATAAAAATCCAAGACTGGGAGAAGAAACCAATCTTCACCTGGCTATAACCTCCTTTCAGGCAGTTGTAGAGAGCAATAAGGTCTCTCCTGATCCTCTTTTTCTCCAGGCTAAACCACTCCAGCTCCCTCAGCTGCTCCTCCTAGTGCTTGTGCTCCAGACCTTCCAGCAATTTTGTTGCTCTTCTCTGGACATGCTCCAGCATCTCCATGTCCTTCTTGTACTGAAAGGCCCAGAACTGTGCCAAGTACTGAGAGGAAATCCCTTCTCCAGTCCCTCTGGCCACACTATCTCTGATACAAGTCAGGATGCCATCAGCACACTCCTGGTGGTGACCAGCACCTCGAGGTGCTTTTCCCCTGGGCAGCTCTCCAGACACTGTTCCCCAAGCCTGTAGTGCTGCACGGGCACCCGAGTCCAGGACCTGGCATTAGTCATGAGTGCCCTGATTATATTGATCCATTACTGTAGAATCCACAAATATTCACTGGAATTTTTCTGTAGAGGAGAAATATACTCTATATTTGGGTCATTTAATTTTCCTGTATACAGATTTCTGTCTGTAATAGGTGGTTCATTAGAGATGTTTACACTGTCCCTGATGCTCGTTGAGAGGAGTCTCATGCTGTTTCATGCTAATGGAAAACTGATGAAACTTCACTGTTTCAAGCAATTAATATTAACAATTTTTTATCACCACTGTAGTTGTCATTCTGTTCTGTGCTGACAGCAGCTGTAGTGAGACTGTGGTAAAGGCAAAATAGGCAGTGGATCAGAAACTATTTTTTACTCCGTATTTAATTCTTGCCCTGAATACAACTGCTTTGTTTATGCAAATAGATGGCCATGATTTAATACAAGATATAGTCTTTTTCAGAAATCACTTGAAATGGATATTAATCAGATCAGGACAAAAATTATTTTTTATCCGTGGTACTTTTAATAAGCTATTTGATTTTAAACAACTAGCCCTGCATACAGTTAAAATTAATTGTTAAGTTGACTTATGTAAAAATTATAATAAGCACGTGTCACATGTTACTTTTCCTCAAATTCTTTCATAGTAGAGACCATACTGGGGAAGATGGCAAATGTCCCTCAATACCACCTATAGACATTTTTAAGTATTTTTTCAGATTCTGCTTTCACTTTTTGCCAATTCTAAAGCAGTTGAAAATCCATCTGTTACGATGGTGTAGGTATAATAGCCTTCTCAGGGTGTCCAATGATCTTTCTCAATGTGTTATTTAACATTTTACTTAATTATATAGTTAAAATAAACAACACTAAGATTGCAGATCCAAGAGAATTTATTTTCTAGAATTTTGTTTTCTCATGGACAGCACAAAAAACCCCTCATTTTTTAAGGTCATGTGGCATTTATACAGATGGGATTTCTTTCTCAATTTGTTCCTCAACCTTTTACTCTTGTTGCTTAAATCCAGTACTTATTTTAACCTTGGGCTTCTTGAGACCTGAAGCAGAATGCTTCAAAGTGTTACAAAAACTATATCCTTTTTAAATCTAACTAATTTGAATGCAAGTTCCTTACAAGCTCAAAGAGTGTTGGTTGTTCTCATTGAAGTTTATAATGCTTTAGATATTCAAATTAGCTTTATGCCTTCCATTTGTTATGCAGATTTGCAAACTTTATATATTACATGGTTTATCTACATTAATACAGCTTTCACTAACAGGACTTAAAGGAATAGATGTATACTCTAAAGATGCACATTTTTAGTACCTTGAATTATCATAACATAAAAATGGTGTGTATTGCTCTACTCTAATCAGACTCATTTTTATGTAGTTGTTGAAAGCCCTTTTGCATTCCATTCTGTGTCTGGAGGTCTGTATAAAACCAATTGAGAAAAAAACCAAAGTGAAGACACCTGCTGGCTTATAACACAAATACTAAAATATCTTAGAGCCTGCTGAAAGGAGAATTGGAACAATATGTCATTACTGAAGGCTCACTTGCAAGTTCTAATGTATTATAATGAAAACAGTATGACAAACCTAATGAGACAGTGAAGATTTGGGTAATTGTTCCTACAATGTGTGGTAACTTTTCCAGCCGTTATTGGCAAACATAAAACCTAATGAGATTTTATTAATTTAAATGCAGTACATCTGCAAAACATTTCCTTAGTTGCAGTCTCCTCTGCTAATCTCCCTTCCCACACGTACTTGATCCTTTTAAGTTAATTGTTCTGCATAGTACATTTTCTAAACAAAACATACAAAGCACTTACCATAAATGTGCATTAACTTATTTTGCCAAGTCTTACTTTTTGTGGGTACACTTCCACATTGGTTGGATAGATTACAGCTTCTTTCCTCTCTGATAAAATGTGCATAATGGAACTTGTATTTTTACTTGGAATTTGATTAAGGCAGCATCTTCGCACAGTGCCTAATTTTGTCACTGTTCCTCACATTACTCTTCCAGAAGTCCTATGAAAGCAATTCGCTTTTGAAAGAGTAATATTTACTGTGAATGAATAAGGTCAATGTAGTCATACTTTAAAACTTCAATTATTTTTTTTTTTTATACAAGCTTGTTGATAACTAAAACATACATCATGTTTATTATCTGGCTTTTTATTTCCTTAGCTTAATAAAGCCAAAAGTTTTAAGACAGATTTAATAAATAATCTCCCATCTGATGTAAAGTTTAATTGTGTACTTAACATTTCTAACTGTAACCAAGCATGAAAACATCAATAACTAAATTTTGCTATTATAATTTCTTAGAGTATCTACTGATTAAACTGTGTGTAGAACTGTGATCTTCATGAGTATTTTCATTGAAATGTTGATCTCAGATCATTCTGTAAGTTTTGCTTTTGAAATTCTGGTGTCTTCTCATGGCAGCCTCATCAGCAGCTCAGATTCAATGTTTTGGAAAAAGAGGTCTTGTTCATTCCTTCCAGCTCTCCCTTCTGCTGTATTTGAGGTATCAAAATGTTTCAGGTCCAGGAACTGAATGCTGCCTTTGATCTGAACTCCTTTACAGACACTTATATTTGATCTATCTATATTCTTTCTGCTTATTGTTTGGTTGGTTATTTAAGGAGAGTTTGGGGTGGGATTTCCTTGTTTTTCATATATCTGTCATCTTCTGTCTAAATTTGTGGGGTTGCAGTTTTGGAGTACAAGCTGTCTCCCTGCCTCATGTTTGTGTTATGCATGTTCTTAAGTAATATATGTGAATTAATCTGTCATAAATACCTCAAGAACAGATGTGTAAATTAGTAATAGATATATAGATAGATGTATATATATATATATCCCAAAGTATATATATGTTAGTTATGCTGTGTGCTTAACAGAAAACAGGTTCCTCATTGCAGAGGGATCTAGCAAAGATCAGACAGATGAGTTGCCTTCTGAAACCACTAATTCTCTCCAGTACTTATAAAAGCAGTCAATAGTAACTAGACCTTGATATTCTATTTCATATCTATCTATTAATATTTCTGGTGTGGCGAATCTCAAACATAACATTACAGAAATCTTCACTCCCTTTGCTTTGCATACAGTTGGTTTATTTCTGTAACAAAAGAAATATCTTTCAAATCAATTAATTTCATTCTTTAGTATAAAATCTTTCTTTTAAAAGTGTAAAAAAAGTCTGATTTTAATAATTTTCATTAAAAACATATATATACAAAAGCGTAGCCCTTGCCATAATGACTAATTTGTTACACAGTCACTCAGAATTAAATGCACTTCAGATAGTGCTGATTTCTGGTTCATTTTCTCTGTTGTATTTAATGCTGGATCTTTTTCAAGTTACAATGTCATAAAAGGATGACAAGAAAAGTCTTGACTTTGCAGTCTCGGATGAAAGAGCATTTCTGGATGAAGGTACCCACAACACACTGCCAAATCATGGCACAAAAAGCAATAGAGCTGTCATGAAGTTCAAAAATTATATTGCCTCTGCTAGAATAACTGGGAAGAGATCATATTCACTTTTCCCCTGAGTTTTGCAGGTCATCTTGGATTTCTAGCGTGGCTCTTTATTATAGTTTGTAGAACTTTTATGGACTGTAGTTATTTTTATCAATTATTCTTTCACTTGCTAAGAAAGTCCCACATCATGATATCACAAAATGTGACAAAATTAATTAAATAATTTCTCTTAACTGTGCACTATACTTTTTCATGCCCTTGACATATTCTAATAGGCAGGACATGGGTAGGACTCAAAGGCAAAGTGAGTTTCAGACTTAGAAAGCACACAGCACCTGCGTGTACAGGAAGAGCAAACAGGAGACATTTTTCTTGTAGCCTAATTCGTGTTGGAACCATATCTGACCATAACTAGACTCTGATCTGAACCCTTCACTCATCTGGTAAAACTAAAACTGTGGGAAATAAACTGTCCTGTTCTGACTAATATAATCTCTTAACCTATACAAAAATAAAAATTTCTACAAAGTGTCTGACTTTCCTAAGTAGGAATAATTTGAACTCTGCAGTTGGAATAGAGAACACTTGGGGATCTGACAAAGGGTGAGACCAGGCTGATGCCTGTGAGAGGCTGGACAATGTTAAATGAATAAAGTAGCTGTTTATTAAAATACCTTCCAAAGATACACCTTGGGCAGTAAAAGAGCCTGGCCATGGCTCGACCCAAGATGGATGCAAGATGGATTCTTTGTCATGAGTCTTCAAACATTTATAAATCTTGGCCTATTTGCATATTGGGGCCAATTGTGCAATTACAGCTTCAGGTCGTGAAGTCCTATCCTCCCAGATTCCTCTCCTCAATTCGCTACTGTTTATAACTTTTGGGTCTGCAGCTGCAATGGTGTCCTTGGTTCCCAGGCTGGAAAAGGATTGTTCTGTCTAACTGAACTGTGAAGAGAACTTTTTACCTTTATATAAAGTCCAGAGTCACATACTAATGCAGTACAGCATCTGGAAAATATGAAAGCTAAAACTTAAGGCATGAAGGGAGTATCTTTCTACCTATGTAACTAATAAGCCATAACTGCTAAGGATTATACAGACTAGTAATTTACTGCTGTCAGTGACTTCCTAATAGAGATGAGAGCATCTGAAGAGGGATACACTACCATAACTCTCTCAACCAAAGTGCATAAATGCAACCATCTTTTTTGCTATCAAATTTTTGTCATTTTCATTTCAGTTTGAGTGTTAAGGCAAAATGCTGAATATTTTTACAATAATTAGATCAATGCATTTTTCTTATAATGATTTTCTTTCTTTCTAGCAGAAGTGAATGAATCTGAAAAGACATCTTTAGGCAAAAAACTCCAATAGAAACTCATAAACATAACTTTCCAGCGAACTACTCTGGATAACTCAGTTTGTAATCTTGCACCATTTGTATGACTGCATGCAACCAAAGGCAGAGAGAGGAGTGTCTGCCTTTAGCAAGCCCCTGTAGACTAATTGTAGAGTAAAGTATATTAAATAACCAGTAGGAGGAAAAAAAAAAAAAAAAAAAAAAAAAGGGAGTCTGCCAGGCAGGACAACAGCCAAGGGAGACTTTAATCAGCAGCCAGCAGCCTCCCTTTTACCCTGAAGACTGCATAAACGAGAAAGGATTTGGAGGCCTGCCAGGGAAAAGGAGTGCTGAGGTTAGTAGAAGCATCACAGTTTCTATTTTGCTCAATCATTCTCCCTCACAGATTCACAAGATTTCCCTCCTATATTATCCAGCATTATTTATTACTACTATTATTATTATTATTATTATTGTTGTTGTTGCTGTTGTTTGTGTTATTGCCAATATTATTATCATAGAACGTCTGGAGTTAGAAGGAATCCACAAAAATCAATAAAAAATCATTATTCTTAATAATAATTATTATTATTATTATTTTACTACATAAAGAATAGTAGTTGTAAGTCATGCCTGAAATGTTGTAAAAAAAATCTGAAATCTGAGATCGTAAATCTGAAAGAATGGCAAACAGTAGAGATTCCAAAGAAAATATATTCTTGTTGGAATCTATGGAAAAGACTGTTGTTGCTTCCAGAGCATTATTTTATTTTCTGTTGGGAGAGATTTCTGGAGGTCTTAAAGCAAGACCAAATCCATTTTAGATCAGGTTTTTCAAGGTTTTTTTCACCAATATACCACTCTCATTTCTGCTTTCATTTTAAAAGGCAACTCCCATAGTCCCCTTCACCTGAGAGATGAATTTTGGTTTCCAATGATTCTTCCTGTGCCTTGGCTTCTTTGTTATATAATGTTTAGTATTTTAATAATAGTGAATGCTTGAATAGTACACATGCTTTTGCATGACTGTATGTTAAACCTAGTTAATACTAGATTTATTTTTTACAGCCTTAATGCAGTCTGTTTTCACTGCATTCTTCATGATTGCAAACATGGGGCTCAGTTTGTTTTAACTCACCAGTTTTCCAATGAGGGAAATCCCAACAGACTAGGCACAGGTGCTGGAAAATGTCCCATGCCTATATAAAAACTAGATGTGAACAGAAAACCCTCTTTTTCTTCTCCATCAGCCACACCAAGCCAGCTGCCCAGCAAGTGACAAATGTACACCTATGCAAGTCAGGCTAAATATGGCCAGTCTGACTTTACCTATTTGCATCTAAAAGTAGTAACAGAAATCCCAGTGGCAATCAATTAGTAGAGGAATTGCAGGTGAGATGATCTTAAGTGCATGATAAATGCAATTTGTCTCCAAGCTCTTTATCACATAGATGTCACCGTCACATAATGTGTGGATGATAGCATATCTCTTAGTGTAACCTTATTTTAAACACTTGGGATGCAGTGATTCTATTGTACTCTGATTTTTGTCTGCATTTTTAGTAGAGAAATCAGATATATTTAACAACTGACGTGATTAGTTTTTCCTTTCCTTTCTAGATTTTAGCAAGCATTTTGGCCAAGAGACTGGTATCTGGTTCTTATTAAAATTCATACTATAAACTGCTGGGGGCAAAGGACTGTGTGTTTTCTCTAATTCAGAAAAAATCTGAGTGTTACACATACATACCCCCATTTGTGTATCAATCTAATTAAATTATATGCATACAGTTTACATTGTGTTGTAGTATAACCCAAGCCTGGTTTACCTTTTAAGCAAAATTCCCAAAACCTGTAAAGCACAACGTTACGTCTTTGTACCATATATTCTAGTTTAACTTCTGAGATTTTGTAGCTCTTATTACTTAAAAATCTGAACTTTATTAGAAAGTAATTTACTTTTCTACTTAACAGGAGTGACCTACCAAATGAGGAGCAGATGATCACATGATACAAACCAAGACTTCAAAAGGAAAACTAAATTTTCTATCCATTTACTATGATGTATGTCATACCTAATTCACATTGTGTTTTTATAGATGTAGAATAATGTGCAATAAATTAATAGCTTAAACACCACTCTGTTCCAGAATAATCAATCAAAAATGACACCTGATTGATTTCTTATTTTAAATGAAAATTTAGCCATTGCTTAAATTATTTTAATATTTTTCAAAAGGTGATTTGAAAGTTGTATGTTTTTAGAGAGCTAATTTTTTTAAAGTACATACAGAAGTATGACTGATTTTGGCTTCTAGTCTCTCTTCCCTTCTTCCTAGTATAATGCAAGAAAATCCAGAATTTCAAATTCACAGCCAGAAAATTCACCAATGAAATTAGGAGGTGTTTCCAAGAAGTTTCAGTTTTAAAAGTTTGTAAATATTTTCCTGTTGACTGTAACTTCTGAACTTCAGTTGACATATTTCTTTTGAATGCAGTAGTGAATGCCTGCTATACTATGAAGAAAAATAGATGAAAAACTCCCTTGGGTCCTATGATTATAGAACTCAGGTACCATAGCTAGCAAGAAACAGATGGTTCCACAACACAGAAGCATTTTAAAATAAACATTAATACAAGTTGGGATAAAATTCTTATTAGGAATGCAGTTTTAATAATGTTAACTGTTGTTGACATTGGTACTTAAAACTGTTTCATAGATCCTAACAAAAAGAAAAATCTAATTAATGTGAGATATGATGAATGCATGCCATTAACTGTATTATTTACAGTAAAAAGTCATCTCCTGAAAAATGGGTATTATTTTGGTTTCATGAAACATAGTCTATAAATATTTTTAATTGCTTTCATGATAGTTTCAGTCTGCTTGTTACTAATGTCTAGTCATTTACTTATTCTAAAATATGGTTGCTGATTTATAGATCATACTAACCTCAAGTATCTTGTGTAAGGAAAGCTGTGATTCTTTGGCTATGCAATCATAAGAGTTTAATTGACCATTAAAAAAGGCAGCCATTTCTTTATAGTCAACTTGACTAGACACAAAAAACCAGAATCTTTTATTAGCATATTCTAATAACTATGCTACAGTATTGAAGTGTAACACTATAAGGAATGCCAACAGTGCACCACCTAGAAGGTCAGCTTTAAAATAATCTTTCAACCTGATGTGTTCTCTGGGTGAGCAGCTTTTGTATGTGTTCACTAATACCACAGGAAATTAATCAGTCTCTTTTCATAGGCTATGAAACATAAGATTACATTTTGAAGCATGCATTTCTTCCTAGATTTTTTTTCTCATTCTATCTACAAAAATAATATCTAACCTGATTGTACTGTTGAGATGATATTCAAATTCCCAAGTACTGTTTTAAAAACTGCATTTCAGTTTAGGCATATCCAAAAAAAAATGGCAAATAAAAAAATTCAGACTCACTTGTCAAATAAATTTATTCATTTAAAAAACACTGTTTAACTCATCAGTTTGAATTTTTTTTGGACAATATGAAGAGAGTAAATATTATCTTCCCAACGAAAGATATTGGAGTATTTGTGTGTTTCATGTGCCAGGGGAGGTTTAGATTAGATATTAGGAAAACTTTGTTAATGGGAAGAGTCGTAAAACGTTGGAACAGACTGCCCAGGGAACTAGTGGAGTCGCTACCTCTGGAATTGTTAAAAAATGTGTGGATAGGGCACTCGGAGACATGGCTTAATGTTGAACATGGTGGCGGCGCTGGGTTGACTGTTGGAAGTAATAATCTTAAAGGTCTTTTCCAACCTTGACAATTCTATGATTCAATGATTCATTTATCTCCTGCTATCTTTGAATGTGCCATTCAATTCATGTTTTGTTTCATTCTTTATTGAGCCACATATGAATTGAGCCACTTGAATTCAGTTAACACCATTTAATGAGGACGGTGTTTATTTCTGTTGGCAGTCCAGTTCAGTATCCAGAGCTTAGAAGCAATCCTTCCATGATACTTCCATACAGAGAAGAAAAATGCCTGAGTGTGTGTGATCAGTGGGCCTGACTTCAGCATAACTTCATTATTTAGTCTGGGAAAGTTTAGTAGCTTGGGCTCTCAGCTCACCCGTGAGTTTAAAACTTCAAGGTAGTTGATAGAGAGGCTACCTTGGAGCTGTGAGATTTGAATCACCACACAACTGGAAACCCACGTGCTAGACACAGAAAAAATTAATTAGATATTTCAGATTTAGAGAATCATTGTTATCTGGCAGACTCATTTTGTCAGAAGATTCCTTCACTCTGCTGACATGAGTCCTATTCGAGTACATGCTGATGTCTACAATATAGATGTCCAAATCTCAGCTAATCATTTTAGATACCTTTATATTCAAAAGATGCCTTTAGGGCATGGTTCATCTCTTCCTAGAGTAGACATAGACATTCAGTCAGATAAATTAGGCTCTTGACGTACTTATTGCTCTCCATTGACTAGAAAATGACCCTGTAATGACTAGCTGGAATGTAAAAGTCTGTGTTGCAGGTGTCTCCATTTAGATGAAATTAATTTCTTCCCAAGGATGGCTTTTAGCTGCCTCATCATAGTGCCATGTGTGATTTCTTTTTTTTTACTGAGGCACCTCACAGTGCTGCTAGATATGAAATATGATGACCTGAAAAAACACCATTATGTAATCTCTCTTTAAGTAACTGAATTCCTCCCCAAAATCTTGAATATTTATTAAATCTCTAGAAGGATTCATAGTCTATAGGGAGTGTAGGGAAATTGAATTTTACACAACCATTCAAAAACTGGAACAATTCTGAAATCCAGGAAAATTATAGCATACAAACTATCTTTGCCATCTGGAAGATGGAGTAATGTTTTACAAACCCAAACAGTTTCTGGAGCTGCCTTTTAATCTACAGAAAAATAGGGTTTGTATATGTCATCTCAAGACAGTTGAGAGCTTATAACAAGACTAATTAGAAGTTTTTCTCAAATTTCACATAGAAAAATAATTTTGGTTATCTATTCCCCTGTAATTCAAGGCTTGTGCATCTGATATTACCTTGGAACCCAGAAAATATTTCAATCCATTTACTTTACAAGTCACTTTAAACCTCTTCCTGTTATAGAACCATATAGAATGGTTGGGATTGGACAAGCCCTTAAAGATCATCTTGGTCCAACCCTCCTGCCTTGGGCAGGAACACCTTTCACTAGACCAAAATTGCTCAGAGCCCCATCCAATCAGGCCTTGAACCTTTCCAAGGATGGGGCATTCTCAACTTCTTTGGGAAACCTGCTGTTCCAGTGTCTCACCAACCTCATAGAAAAGAATATTCTTCTAAAATCTAACCAAAATCTCACATCTTTCATCTTAAAACCATTCCCCCTTGTCTTATCAGTGCCTTCCTATGTAAAAATTCCAGCCTTCTTCTAGATCCCTTTAGACACTGGAAGGCTGCTATAAGATGTCCCAGGATCCTTCTCTTCTCCAGGCTGAACAGCCCCAACTCTCTCAGCTTGTCTTCATGTTTCTGCCATCATTCATGGCCCATCCTGGACACACAATTCCCCACATGTGTAGGGTCTCACGTGGGCAGAGTATGGTGGGAGAATCATCTCCCTTGACCTGCTGTCCACGTCTGTTTTGATGCAGCCCAGGATGCAGTTGGCCTCTTGGGCTGTGATGGTGTGGTGTTGGGTTATGTCATCCATGATAACTCCAGCTACATTCCACAGGGCTGCTCTTAATGAATTCCTCTCCCAGTACTCATGTCTGGGATTGGCCCAAGCCAGGTAATGCACCTTGCACTCGGCCTCATGAACCTCATGGGTCCATTCCTCAAGCTTGTTCATGGCTCTCTGGATGGCATCCCTGCCCTCTGTTGTATCAACAGCACCACTCAGCTTCATGCCATCTGCCAACCCGTCCTCAGTCTCACTGTCTGTGCCACTGATAAAGATATTAGAGAGCTCTGGCCCCGAAACAAAGCCTTGAGGGACACCATTCATCACTGGTGTCCACCTAGATATAGAGCCATTAAACACAGCAGTCCATATGGATCCAGACAGCCAACTCCACTCTATGCTTCCAATCCATATCTCTCCAGTTTGGAGATAAGTATGTCATTAGGCACCATGTCAAAAGCCTTAGAGATGCCTAGGTAGATGACATCAGTCACTCTTCTCTTGTCAGCTGTAGATGAGTGTTGGAAGGGAACAAATACAAAGACAAAGACAGGTTGAAAAGGCAAGTACAAGTATTATCTAGTTGAAAAACTGAGAATAAAATAAGGATTCAAACAGGAAAAACTTTTCTGAAGTGTATAACACCAACTCTGAACAAAAAATTATTCCAAGTAGTAGCCAAACAGAAACTTGAGAGGGAAAAAGGCAGATGAAAAGAAACCTGAGGAGGTGTAGAGCAGATAAGAAGCTGTTGTGGAATAGGAAAGACTGGGACTGCCTATGAAACATAATTAATAGAAGAGCAGGGGTCTTGAAGAGATGA
This sequence comes from Erithacus rubecula, assembly GCF_903797595.1. Taxonomy (NCBI): domain Eukaryota; kingdom Metazoa; phylum Chordata; class Aves; order Passeriformes; family Muscicapidae; genus Erithacus; species Erithacus rubecula. The sequence continues at coordinate 58,828,674 of NC_136658.1, forward strand.
CAGTCAACTTTTCAAAAGTTTCTGCTTTTCTGTAAAAGCAAATAAAATCAGTACAAATCCAGGTGTTAGAAATTCAAAATAAAAGTGAGCATGTTTTATAGCTAAGAAAATAGCACACACATGCCCATCTGTCTTACAGGAACATTATATGTAACAGTGTTATAGTTGCAAAGTTTAACAGTAAAATTAAAGGAATTGCTGTAAAAAACATTTACTAATTTAACACAGCTGTCTTCCTACAGACATGATGAGCAGTATTTCTAACTATGTGATGCAGTTTCAAAGCTGATATTGTTATTACTTTTGAAAACTTTCATTAGATTCAATGGCATAGGTGGAAAACAGATGAAAAATTGGACACACATGTACAAAGTTTGTTTTTCTTACTTGAACACATTTTAATTTTTTCATTGTAGATTAACCCAAGAAATACAAAGATGTTCTCACAGTCCAAATAAATACTACTCCAGAGCAGAGCCTTTCACTCTCTCTCATTCATGTCTTCTGAGTGATAAAAACAAATCTCTTATATCAATTTCTTAGTGTTTTACCACTATTTACCTCTTCATAGTAGTGGACTTCTGAGTTAGTGTTGTTTATAAAGATGTAGATGGCCTAGAATTTTGACTGAGTCTATAGAAAATTAACTTTAAGTACATCATGTACCACATGATTTTCAAAAACTGGAATTTTAGGTGAAAAAATCAGAAAAAAAATCTTTTTCCATATGCTTCATTTTTCATTCACAAGATGTGAAAGCAAACATTAATATTTTGAAAGTGCCTTCATTACAACCTCACAGTAAAGCTTTGATGAAAATTTATAATACTGTCTTCAGAGAAAATACATAGCAAGAAATTTCTAGGGCTTAGGACCACACGTTGAATGATGTAGTGAAAGAAAATATTGAGTAGGTGCTAATAAATGAATGCCATCTCTTATCTGCATTAAATGAGGAAAGGTTCAATTAAAAAGTAGTAGTTGATTACAAAATTAAGGTCTCTTGCAAGTTGTGTTTATGACAGAAAGGGCAAAGATTTAAGGTATGGTGGACCCTTACTGTGACATTCCTTAATTTTCAGGTGTTCAGCCTCACAATATCAATACTATGCTATTAACAAAGCCTTTGTGTGTGATGATCTAAGCTATTGATGTTTTTCTTTGATTTGAATTAATGACATAAATGAAAATCATCATATTGAGTATTCTGTGGATGTATTTTTTAGAAATACCGCTATGTCATGTCTTTGAATTGGGAAACATACACTGCTAGGATAAAACATGTTCTTGAAATAATTTTATGTGTATGTGCATGTGTTGCATTCACACCATGTGCATATATATATATATATATATATATATATAATATAGACAATTGTATATTATTCCATATAATTATGTTATTTTAATTAATATCCATTAACAATTATATACAATTGTGTATAGCAGTGTTATATTTTAAAACTTTAAAACTTACATAGTAACACTCTATTGGATGTCAGTAGAGTTATGTGTCTCTTCCAAAAGTCAGTGTTTTTACTCAGCTTAGTTTTTTGGCATCTAGATATCCCAATTTTGATGTTTACACTCTTTTTACAATAATCAGGTGGGAAAGCAATATCTGGAATGACCTTGAAAATAGTTAAAATTGAAGTGCATGTATCAGTATATATTTTATTTTTACCAGGATATTCTCCTAACTTGATATAATTAATATGTTTATATAATATAATTAAACTTATTCCAAAATATCATAATAACGCAATATGTGTCATATCTGTATGTAGAATGAAAAAACATTGGGAGCCTTTCTAACTGGCAAGTAATCAGGCATTTATTGGGTAACTGCTACTCTTGTAAATCTTCTACCATTGCAGGTGATCAGGTTACATGACTTTAAAACCATGTCAATACTCAATATCTAAAAATTTAATAATTTTCTAATAGTTGTAGCAGAACTCTTAATTTCATAAATTTTCAATTAAAAATATTAATTCATGATATTTATTTCACTATACTGGTAGTTGTACACTGTCTTTTCCACAGTGTGGGTTATATTTACAATTCTTTAAAATGATGCATTTCCTGCATTTTACGAGAAAAGTAAAGATGCTAGGAAAGAAAACATCACCTTTAGCCATTATTCACAATGATTTGTGGGTGTGGTAATTAGACTTCCTCTGAGCATTTTTTTCACCACCATTTGCTGAAGACTAGTCTTGAAAGTGATTATGTCTAGGTAAAGAAAACTTGAGAACAAGTACTATATATTTCCTGTGTGTTTGCTAAATAGCCTGTCCACAAGCACTTCCAACTACTAAGGTGCATTCTTGTCTCCTTTCAGTGATTCATCCAGAAAACCTTTTAGGAAACCCGCGTTGAAAAGGAATTAAGAATTTCTTCTTAAATTTGCAGTTAGTCAAATGTCAGATTACATGTTCTCAGTTGCTATGGTGTGAATTTTAATTATTTCAGAAAGTTCCCACAGGTAATTTATGCAGATAATACCAGATGATAAGAATTTCTGAACATTCAGGTGTGTTTCTCTCATACAGGAAAAGCAGCTCTAGAAAAATAGGAAAATCAAATTTTTATGTAGAATATTGTAAGAACTGACCTAAACAAACGTGAAGAGAAAGAGATTATCTGCTTCCTTCAACCATCCTGACTCCAGTAACAAAATTCTGGAACAGTTCAACTCTTCAGGCCTAAAACTCTACAAAATTAGTTTCATAACAGGGATGGAGAGTTAGAAAAGCAGTCAGGTGCATTGTTGTACTCTTGATTTTTTCTGTAGCCTGCTTAGAACAGAGAACTGAAGGGAATGGAACTGTCTGGATGCAATTATGTGCAATGGGCTCCAGGATGACCCTGCCTGAGCAGCGAAGTTGGACCAGGTTGTTCCTTTCCAACTTTACTCATTTGGTGATTCTGTGATTTAAAACTGCAAATTTTTTCCACCTTTCACTTTCTGGTTATGCTGGTTTATTTGTTTTTGTGTGACAAGATCATCCTGTGCCTATCTGGAAAAATTCAAAAGAGATTTTTCCTTTGCACATTAGAATGAAGTATATAACTAAAGAAGACACGGGGGGGAAAAAGTCTCCTAGAAACTGTTATTCAAACCTTTATGTTCAGGAGAGCTGAAAACGTAAGCATAATCTCTATTTAGGATTGATTAATTTGACGTCTTTGAAGTAAGCAGTTAATCTGTTGTCTATTTGCAAGAGTACTGCAGCTAAGTATTCCTTTCACTGCCTAAGAGAAGGCACACATTTGTTTAAAGCATGTTTGCTAATTAATTATTTATGTGGAATGAACAATGCATATTATCCCTCAAAATATTGTTTTCATATTTTTAAAAACAATAAGGAATAAAAGGAAACCAGGAGGAAAAGCCGGGAAGTATCATTCCTTGTATTTCTATATTGACCCCTTAGTCCACAAACTGTCAATTATGTAATGGCCAAAGCTTGGAAAAAGACATCAAAGTTTATATATATATGTTTATATATATATATACATATATATATGCATACACATACAGTGATGCAGTGATAAAGCTTGAGTTTTTATTGAAAGAGTTGGAGATATTAACCATATTGTCATGTGTTTTATAATATTGAAATGCATATTAGATTTGACTTCAATATTTTTAATAAATAATGATTTTTATGTGAAGCACACCAAATATTGCAGAATCCAATTTTGTACAAGACAGCACAAAGCATAAAAATTTAGCAGTTTTGATGCAAATCACTTGATTTGTATCAGAGGTAATTCAGACAACTGTGCTCTTGTCTTATCCTGGTTGTATAGAATTTATTCACAAAATACATACTAACAAATATTTACTATCAAAGTTCTAAGGAGGTATCATACATATTAAAACATTTTGGAACTTCCATGAAAGACAGAATCCTCAGCTGGTATACACTTAAGTCTTTCTTTGCAATTACTTTTAATTTGTAACAAAATACATGGTTTGCAGGTAGATAGGTTGGCTGATACAGCTTTGTTCTGTTAGTGTTTATGCTAGACCTATGTTCTTGCAATTATTTCCTTCTCCTAAAAAAAAATTTCTAATTAATTCTGCTATAAAGAGAGAATAAAATGGTTTGTGTTACTAGATGAGGATAGTAAATACTCAAGATTTGTTTTTCCTGTAGGCTTTTCAATAAAGTATAAGTCAGTACTGGTTAACTGTTCACATTAAGAGATTTGTTACTAATAGCTTCTGTAAATTTATGGGAGATGTACTTACTACATATAAGATAGGTTATGTGGCATTTTTGATGTTTAATACTGAACATGAAGTGAAGCAACAAATATAGGCCACAAGAGTTATAAGAAAATAATTTCTGTTAATCTATTAGTTTGAGGTATGAGATTGAGATTACAAATTTCATATTGGTGGCTCAGTTGTTTTTGGACAATGGAGAGTTAAAAATAGGCACACGTTTTTTGAATTTTTAACAAAAATTTCTGTGTACATCTCAGGGTGACAGATATGCTTATATTTTGCAGAAATGTGCTTCTGAGTGACAGGAGCCTTGAAATGTTGTTTATGTGTTTAGCTCTGAATATCAAGGACGTGATTTAGTAGGAAGCCATCATGTTAACACCATTAATAGCATTTCACCGACATTTATAATCCAATACTGAATAAGACCATTTGTTTCTAAAACAGACTGTACAGAGTTTCCACATCTGTGTCACTAGTTTTTCATATGCTATCAGAAGTTAAAAGTTTCTTATTAAAATAGTCATCCCTTAGTAAGGAAATACATTAATTGATGAGTTCTGTATCGTAAACATGCAAGAATATACTTTGTTGTTGTTGTCATTGCCAAAAATTCTGCTTGCTTTTTTATTATTAAAATGAATGTCAACATAGAGGAAAGTATGTTCCTGCTGTCACAGGGTGTATGCTTAGACTACATCTGAACATTGTTTTTCAGGGAAAAGTGTTCAATGATTTGATCACCTGTCAGACATGTCTCTGTGAAATGTCTTGCCGAGCCTTCAGTTCTCTTTCTCTTACCATCTGTGTAGCAAAGAACAAAGCCCCTTTCTCTATAAGCTGTGCTGGCATAGAAAAAATCACAGGCATCCGTTTGGGACTTTTGTTGTCCAGGAGGAATTCTTGTTTCTTCCACAGAAACATAGAAAATTACTATCACAGTTGTTTTTTCCTGGGCGTTTTCAAGCCAATATCTAATAATGTATTTTTATAATCTGTCACACATCTTCTCTCTTTATTTTTTCATAATTTCCAGAATTCTTTCACAGATATGTGACTACAATAACATATAATGTATGTTTCTACAATGTAATGTTATGCATTACATTGCTAAAGATAAAACATTCCAATAGTTCTTAAAATAGCGATTGCTAGTTGGATTCTTTCAGCAGAATAGGCCTTTTCATTTTAAAATTAACGACACCCATTCTTGCTAGACCAAGACCTCCTACTGTTACTTGTGCTGATGGTCCATGCAAATCTATCATATTGCAACTTGTTCAATGTCCTGGCCAGAAGAACATACTTTAACCATATCCTCTTATAGTTTACAAAGATGTCTCATATTCTCTATATGAAGAGGAAAAAAAAAAGTTTTTTACCAATGCAGCAAAAATTCTCTGTGATTGTAAAATTCTAGACTTGTTCTTATAGTACTAAAGGCTGTTTTCTAACTTTGTTAATATTAATCATAGAATAATTTCAAATTTGCTTCAAATCAGATGCAAAAGGGAAATATATCCTGGCCAAAACATTATCTAAGTCAGTAGGCAAAGGATAACAAACTCCTTTTGCTGAAATTCCTTTACACAATGATTGATATAATAACCATATTCTGAAGATTTTAGTGATGGCTACATAGGCAAGAACCACTTTACCATCAAAGGCTTTTACAACAGATAGTGTCTCTTTTTCTGAATTTTCACCAGTCTGTACAAGGTAGTTGATGCTGCCATATATTGCGGGTAAACAAAACTGGAACAAGATATGGATGAATGTTTTGTTTCATTTTTTGGAGGGAGAGAAAACGAAACAGTTTGGGAGACTCCAGAGGCTCCAGGATTAGAGTGAAAAAGAGAGAGTTCACAGAGCACTAACCATGTTCATTAGCTTTTGTTTTGTTAGCCATAGACACATCGATGTTTAGAGATCTTTCTGTGGAATTCTCTCAGTTTTTAACAAGGGATGTTACACTAAATACCAGAATCCTACATTTTCTAAATAATAAACCCTTCAGGATTTTCAAACATAAAATCAACATCCCAATAGACTTGTCTTTATTTAAATAGACTTATTAAAATTTAAAACAGATGAAAATAGTTTCAATGAAATAAATAAATAATTAAGGCAAATCTGTACGCTTGTCAGAAACTCCATATTAAGAATTAAGAGAAGGTAGACAGGTTTCTGACATGTCTGTCCTTTTTTTATAGTTAAAGATAAAGTTATTTTTTATGCTTGATATTCTTTTCAAGTTTACCTGATCAAACCACAAACTAAAAAATGTTGCCAGATAACTTACACTGGTAATAATCATAACCTTTAATCAAAGTTAAAAAGAATGCTACAATGCTATGGGTTTTTTTGTTGTTTCTTTTTCAAAGTGGGCTTGCTGGAAGAGGCAAGTTATCATGCTTCAAGCAATTTTAAACATTGATTTGACTGTGAAATGCAATAACAGATTGCACTTTGAAAACTGGTCACTAGCAGTGCATTGTCAGCAGACCTAGACAGTAATCCCTGAGTGCTGTAAGACTGCTGCCATTAATAACTGAGCTTGTTAGTTGAAAGCTGGCAAAGACTGGAGTGTTTAAGAGGATTACTGCTATAAATCATATTAATTTTTTTTTAAACATTCAAGGTCTTATTCATTAAGGGCTTTTGCAACAGGAACAGCTACACAAGGATATGATTCTGTTTTGATAAATGACTAGGACTTTGATTTTGCAAATGCCTGCAGTGGGCTCTTTGAAGAGTACTTAAAGGAATCAGTTATTCAATTTCTATATATGAGGTCCATTTGCTTTGTAGGAAGTCAACATCCTAGTCAGTCATCCTCCAGGAATGAGAAAAAGTTGGATTGAGATTCCATAGGTTAGATATCTTGGCAAGAGGCATGTTTCAAGCACTGTGCTTTTAGGCACTCGTTTATGTAATTCTGCTTTAAGCAGTTCACTTTCATCCATAGCAGCATCATTATTTTAGATCAGGACTTAATAGAATAAGACCATGAGGAGTCAGAAAGATGATCAAAGGGCTGGAGAATCTTCCCTATGATGAAATGTTGAAGGAAGATAGTATAATGAAATAGTTTGGGCTGGAAGGGACATTAAAGATCATCTAGGTCCACTCCCCTGCCATGGGTAGGAGGGTGGAACTAGACAAGATTAACATGTACATAATTTCTCTGAGAAATCTGTTCAAGTGTCTCACCACCATCACAGTGGAGAATTTCTTCCTAATATCTTATCTGAACCTGTCAATTTTTGGTTTAAATCCATGAACTTTCTTTTCTCTCCAGAGAAGACACTGTATTCCAGTACAAAAATGTTAGCTCCAAAGAATATGGAGGCTCTCTCTTCATGAAGAATCCCATGGAAAAGACAAGGAAACAAAGGTAAAAATTGCACTGACAGAGGTTACATCTCAATTCAAGAAGGAATTTTTTATAATGAAAAACATCAATCAGGAACAGCCTTCCCAGGGACACGGTAAATACACCCACCATCCTGGAGGTTTTCAAAATGCAATTAACAGTTTACTTACTACTCTCATCTAGAGTTTCTTTCCATATAAAAGATTGGATCAGGCAGTCAGGGGCAGGTTTTGACCTTGGAATTTCTTAACCTTTGTGTTATGATCATTTTTGGCATGCATTTTTCAAGATGAGAAGAAAATATTTTTTATGGTCTTGCTGTATTCAATGTTTTTCCATAGACTGAATAGCATGTAAAGTACTAGAATCTGTGATTTAAGTACTCCCATCTAGCACTTAAAAATGAGCTATTGAAGTTCTGTGATCTTCTAAGGCGAGTGTAAGAGAATTTTTCTGCAGGTACCTTACACATCAAAGACAGATGACCAATGGATAGTGACATCTAATTGCTTGGCTTGACCATTTCTATACTGCATATCAGCAAGACAAATGAGGGATACTGTAATCTGGAAATGAATTAAATATGAAATGAAGAAGAAATGAAATGTAATAGATAAATGAGGCCTAACAGAAGAAGTTCTGAATTTTATTCCATTTAAGTGTGATTTCAGTCTTTAATTTTAAGGGCTTCTGTGACCCAGAAGATACTTTATCCAGTATTTTATTTGTGTCTACATTTCTTATGCTTAAGACAATATCTAAACCAATTTGAAAGAACGTTTTCTTTAAATAAACCCAACCCCCATGAAATCCCTATAAAACTTTGAAAATACATACATGCACATTCACGTAAGCTTGCTCAGCTGTTATTTGTTAATAATGTAAAATAACACCATATTTAGCTTTTCAGTCAATATTTCCCAGAAAGAAACTAATTGTTGCTCAAGAGTACTGGAAGCCATGCTCAGAGAAAAGCTTTCCTTACTTTGTATATTTTCCTGTTAGTATTACGTGTTTCTTATCAGTAAGAATGGCAGAAGTGAAAGTGCATCAGCATCTGCATCACGTACTCTTCATTCATCCTCAGAAGGGCGTCTTTCCAGGACATCAAACTTATCTATCACTATGCCTTTTTCTTTCCCAATCTTCTGTTTTCTGCTCCAGGAACACAATATCAGGAAATGAAACACTGATGTTACATTATGAATCAGCTGAAGTAACAGTAAAGGTGCAAGACTGGCAGCATTTAAAGTCTTGTCTTCCAGCTTTATGGGTGTTTTCTGACAAAGTAATCATAAGAATTTATAACTGACCTGTGTGTGACCATCTAAATGCTACAAGAAAGCAATTTTCCATAACATTCCACATAATTTAACATCTTGAACCTGTTAAAAAAGAAAAAAAACAACTGTAGGAATGCCTAATTATATACTTCAACTCAACAAATCATCAGAAGAATTTGAATATTTATTATATATGGATTAGATCTACTTTTGATGTTAGTTGCAATGAGGCATTTGTGCCTATATTATATAGAAAATTTCAGACTGAGCATGAAAGAATGTCTGAAGATACTCTGTAATGTTTCTTTTGTACATGATAAATGAAATGGGAAAGAGAAAACTTCCAATTTGTTCCTTAGCAAAATAATTTTGCAACTACAAACGACTTAAGCAAGAGGGATTTTCTTTATCTTTTAAATTAAAATATATTATTTTATATGGCTTATGTATTTATATGTTGTAGATGTGCTTGATATAATGAATACTGAATTCAAATTTCATTTCATATTTTCACATTTCATGTTTCAGTCCATATATCAGTCATTAATAATAGAGATAAAATAATATTTTGTTACCTGGATCTGGAAAAATGCAAAATAAAACTTCAAAAAGTAGATCTAATAAAAAATCATAATTGTGGATTTGATTAAAATTCTTCAGAAAAATTAATTGGCTTTCCTCAATATGACTTCACAGGATTTCATTCACGGACTCCCGGTAATGACAGCGCACTTCTGGAGTTATCTTAAAAACTTAGGCCAGATTGGTAAGCCTTTAATATGTAAAGTCAGTCTAATTCTGTATAAATTCAGTAAATAAAATGTACAGAACAAAATGTCTGAGACCTAAGAATAATTTTCAGAATTGGCAATGATTTAAAAAATGCTGTAACTGGAATATATTTGTAAACTTTGAAGTCTCATTGACCTCATTAACTCACTGAGGAAGAAGATAATACATACACTCAATTTGGCAAGAAAATAAATGAACAAAATGAAAAATTTAAAATTTTATGTAGTGGTAGTGCTAATTTTAGTTTATGATTTAATTCTGTACTACATTTCAATATCTTATATTTTTATGATTGGCAGAATTTTCAGGTCAATCTTCATGACAAATATGAGTAAATATCAGTCAGATATGTTTGTGCTACTTTAGAGACACTGAAAGGCTTACTGAACTTCTAATATTTTTTCTAAAGATTCTTCAAATCAATCTTCATTCATAGCTGTGTGATAGAAAGGTTCATAAAGCCTGTTTTTTTTCACCTGCAAAAATGAAATCTATCACAGTATATTGATAAATTTATTTGGATATGTATTGCAAATGCAACTGGATATTTTCTCCAAAATCTAATTTCAAAACTCATCGATACCTCAATTTAAAATAATTTTATATTCAACTGGAGCCAATAACAAGTGAGAACAATGTGAATAGAGAGGGAGACACTGTGCATTAATAATGTGATCTTTCATTCCTTTCTCTGAGATCAAAACTAATTGAAGCAATGCTTGAATAAGACATATGGCTACAATCAATTTTCATCTAAAGTGTTAAATTTTACTTTTTGTAATGACAGAAGTAATATTTTGTTGTGATTGTCTCCTCTTCCTACAATGGTACAGGAGTGTGCTTTCTTTTACTAGAAGGGAACCATATTAATTGAAAATCCATTCCCAAAGAAGTCAGATAGAAGTATCCTGAGAAAGTATAAATTACAAAGAAACAGATTAATATGAGGATGTAAATCCTTGCTTCCATGAAATAATTTCAGAGTATTTAGAGAGAACCAAGGGGAAGATCTAGAAGTCAGAGTTTGTTATTTGAATTACAACACCATTTTCATTTTTTTGTTTAAGTGTTTGTTGAAATACTCACTTTTGAGTGTGTATTCAAGACTTTATGCAATTCTAGCTCATAGTTTAGGGTTTACTGGGTGACATTGTTCAAATGCATTTTTATAAGTGAACAAATTTTCTTCTTTCTGCATAGTGGGAGTGAACAAAACAGGACAATAAACGAAAGTATTCTTAAATTAATTTTCATGGCTGCTTTTCATGAGCCAGTCTCTGTATACAGAATGGTTGAACCATAGGAAAAAGATTTTAAAGACATCTACTTAGACAATGTCCTAATGTATCTACAGTCTGAATAGAAGTCAGCTAATTCTTGTTTCAGGTAGAACATGGGCATCTTTTATTACATGAACTACCTCCCAAGAAACAGAAAATTGAATCATAAGAGAAACTTCTAATGGTAAGTTTCACATGATTACTGTGGTTAAAGAAACTCATTTATTTTGCATATGTGTGCCTTGTACATGAAACCACTTTTTAGGCAAGTATTAAAATTAATTGGAATATACACATGCAAATTGTGCTAGACCCTTTAGCTTTATTACACATTTTCAAAAGGTGCAGGCCTTCTGAACTAAAGCAGAACAGAGGATTTTGCCATATAAGTACAAGGAATACTGACTGCATTTTATATATGCATGAGATGAGGAGTCTACTAGCTGATGGTTACCAGTGGTTGGCAAACTTACCAACTTGTTACATAAAAATTATATGTATATATTCTTAAGTCTGTATAAATGAAATTTAATGAAATATTAAGTGTGATCAGGATATTTTAGGATATATATATGTTGAAATTTCCATTTAGAAAATCATAATAATTAATAATATAGGATTAATATACCATTGATAAAGCATAGAATTAAAAAGTGCTTGGAGCACAATTAAGTTGTGTGTTTCATTTTTACTTCAACATAAAGATAAATGCTGTTTATAACAGGCAGAAAAAAAAGATCCAAAAGCCTTGTCAGATGTTTAATGCTCATAAATAGATGGGACCTTGAATTAACATGTTCTTTGACAGGAAGCACCTTTACCAGCAATTTCCCTAACCATGGATCTGAAACAAAAACCATTAAAGGCTTTTTTGTACTTTCTTTTCCTATTTTTCCATTGATTTACACTGGCTGGCTACCAAGGTGTAGAATTGTCATGCTGAAATCCAGCAGGACAGGAAGATGAATTAAACAATACACAATTTAAACAGACCCACTGTGCTGAATCAGTTCTGACTCAGAAGGAATAGTACTGAGTCACCAAAATCAGTGTGTTATATTGCAGGAAGTTTCTAATTTTGGATATTGACAAAATTCAACCTTGCACTGAGTTTAAAACACGGCAAGAACAAAGGGCTACATAATGGAGTTGCAAGTCAAAAAAGATTAATATGTATTATTATAAACTGAGAAAAGCTAAAAATCTGGAAAAGAGGGATAAATTTAGAACTTCAGAGTGGTTTGAAAGACCTGATATCAGAAAACTAAATCTTCAAGGAGGTGACATATTTCTTGAACTACACACAGGAGAATTATTTGGTAATTATTTTCTGATTTCAGAATTAGATAGTGAACTTCAGTATTTCTTCTTCAGCTTTCTGTTCAATATATTTTTCAGGACAGCTGCAGTTTCACTGATGAGCCTACTTCACAAAGATCTGCAGGCATACCTTTTCTCTCTCTCATGCATGCACACACATGTAAAAACAGGTCATCCACAGTGTCCACAGAATCACAGAATTAATCAAATTGGAATAGACCCCTTGAGGTCATCAAGTCCACCCTGTGACCACACACCACCATGTTAAATAATCCATGGCACATTCAGTGCCTCATCCAGTCTTTCCTGAAACACCTCCAGGAACTGTGACTTCACCAGCCCCTGGACAGCTCATTCCAATGCCCAGTTTCCTTTTCTGTGAAAAAATTCTTCCTAATGTCCACCCTACATGCTCCCTGACACAGTTTGAGACTGTGTCCTCTTGCCCTGTCACTGATGATCTGGAAGGGGAGACCAATCCCCTCCTGGGTACAACCTCCTTTCAGAGAGATGTTGAGTGTGATAAGATCAGCCCTGAACCTCCTCTTCTCCAGGATGAGCAACACCATCTCCCTCAGCTGTTCCTCACAGGACATGCTCCTTCTCTGGACACTCCAGCACCTCAATGTCCTTCTTGCAGTGAGGAGCCCAGAACTGGGCACAGGATCTGAAGTGTGACCTCTCCAGTGCCAAACACAAAGGGACAATCCCTGCCCTGGTCCTGCTGGCCACACCATTGCTGGTACAGGCCAGGATGCCACTGGCCCTCTTGGCCACCTGGGCACACTGATGGCTCATGTTTAGCTGGCTGTCAATTAGCATCCCCAGATCCTGTTCTGTTGTGTGACTTCCCAGCCACTCTGTCTCCAGCCTGTAGCACTGCTTGGGGTTGTTGTGGCCAGGGCCTATTACTGTCCAGGTATCAGATGGGTTAGCATTATGAAAAAAGGGAAAAAAACATGCAATTGTCTAATATATTTAGCCTCCCAAAAGTTCTAGTTAATTATAGCATACAGGTCACAATGCAGCTGTCAAAATAATGCCACAGACATCAGAAAAAATTTTGTTCACTTTCTTGAGAAACGGTTAAGAAATGTATACAATGAAAAATATATTGCATAAAGTATAAAAAGATCAGTAAAGTGTGACGATATAAAAAGAAAACTGATTCTGAAATAGAATTTAATCAATAATGGATAGTACAAAACCAAACAAAGTTGAAGAAATAGAAAATCAGGACTATTTTAATTCTAGAACAGGAAAAAAGCAGCAGAAGCATCTGGTATGACCAAAATAAAATCAACAAGAAGTGACATATGCTTTGTGATCCTGGATTGAGTGAGATGAGTTTATATGAAATGTTTTCCTTTACGATTGACCAGATACTTTGCCCTATAGTGCTTTTGCATTCTTTGCTACTGAAACTTTTCCTTTCCCATTTGTGCGCTTGGAGGGTTGAGTATTTCACATAATTAGTAAGTGTTGTCAAGCCAGAGCAAAGCAGTGCAGTAGCTGGCTGACAGCCCAGAAGTAGAAACAGAATAGTAAAATCTTGAAAACAGGACATGAAGAGAAGTTAAACAAGAGACAAATCCTCTATTTTTGGCACGTGCTCAACTTGGCAAACTGGGAAATTACAGATGGAAAGTGAAAAAAAAAAAAAAAGTTATGAAAAAATAAAAGTAAGACATGCAGTGGGATAATTTTGCAAAATTCATCATTTTATCAATCTTTGGATAGCAGATACAACATATGACATAGAACATACTAATGAAAATGAATCCCTTCAAACTGGAAATTCCTGAGATAAGTAAGCTTAACATATCAGGGAACCCATTGCATTCATACTAATTCAACCTGTTCATGAGAAACAGAAGTCAATTTAATTCTAGGTTGATAAAGCAGCAAAAGAAGAAACAGAGATATGCCAGCTCAAAGATATAGTTGTAGACACCTTTTTTAATAAATTATGGAAAGAAAGGTAAGATTTGAAATTTGATATAGTTTTTTGGTTTTAAACTTATTTTTTAACCTGGACATCACTACAGATACTGACATTCAAAATGGTATTGAATACATTGATGGAAAAAAGTCTAATTTTGTCCATTTCTGTTCCCCCTTTGATTTTCTCCCTTTTCTGTAAGTTTGTGAACTTTTTCATTTCTGATAAGAAACTACAGTATTATAGGTCTACAACCTCCTTCTGTTTTATACTCAGATGCAACCAAGTCCCACCTGCAGGTTGGGGGAGACAATCAGGATAAAACAGAAAATTGTAGGGTAGAGATAAAGAAAGTTAAATAGGTAAAGTCAAAGTAGTGCAGCAGTGCAAGGAGTTAATTCCCCACTTCACATGGGAAGTAAGGTGTTCAGCAATTTCCAGGAAAGCAGAACTGGATGACATGTAAGGATGGCTTGAGAAGACAAAAACCATCACTCCAAACCTCCCCCTCTTCCTCCTTTTTCCTCAGCTGTGTATGCTGAGCATGGTCATACCATATGGAATATGTCTTTGGTCAGTTGGGGTCAGCTGTCCCAGCTGTGTCCCCTCCAAAATTCCTGTGCACCCCCAGTCTCCTTAATGAGGAGAGGTGAAAGGCAGAGCTCTTGACTGTTTAAGCACTGCCCAGCAATATCTAAACCATTGCTGGGTTGTTGGCATTATTTTCACCAAAAATCAAAAACACGGCCCCATACTAGCCACTGTGAAGAGAGCTATCCCTGCCAGAGTAAAATCAGCAGGAGTTAATTTTGCAGATCACAGAATTACAGAATAGTTAGGGTTGGAAGGGGCCTCTGGAGATCACACTTAAAACTTTGAGAGTCTTGTTGTTGCAGTATTTTATCTGACTATCTAGAAATCTAGGGATAAATATGAAATGTAAGGTATTTTCTTAATGCAAAGAAAGAGTAGGAGGAAAGCACATTTTAGTAGCCTAATTTATAGATTCCAAACATAGGAGAATATCAGAGATAAGAGCCAATGTGTTGACAATAAAAGAGTTCTTAGTTCATAACCAATGATGCCACTGTGAATGTTGTCAATAAGGCTCTAATAGCTGAAAGAAATAGATCAAGGAATTTGGAATTTGCTGTAAGGACACATACAATATGGGATTTTTTTTTTTTCTCTTATTTTCTCCCCAAGTTGTTAGCTTTCCAATAAAGATAACATACAAAAGTCACATGTACCTGACTCAACAACATTATACATTTATGTTGGGTTATTCAGGCTAGGTTTGCATGCAGGTAACTTACATAAATACACTTGATGTTTACTAGATAAACTTACCCATGTGATACATTTTAGAAGATTACAAATTTAAACAAACAAACAAGCACACAAACACCAAAATAATACAAAAATAAAAAGCAATCAAAAAGAAAACCCAACATGTCTGCGAATGACTGATCACCAGCGAATGCATACTGTCCAAAAGTTAGATTTCTGTGACTTTTTCTGTGCTTGCTTGTGATACAAATGATCTCTGTGTCAGCACTGTATTTTAATAACTTCAAACATTTTTGGTAGCTAATTTTATATGTATACAGATTACATTAGGCTATAACACAAATATCGATATGGATAAACTCGTTTGATTCAGAAGTTATCCGAAACACCTGACAGTTTATTGAAAAACTCCATCTGTGTCTGAAATTTGTGATTAAATTAAATCATGCATGTTGTAACTTTACAGCCTCCCTTGCTGTGAGATGTATATTATCTGATTAGACAAACAACTAGCCAATATAGCATGTGTAGGGCCACTCATATTGTTCCTTAAATTGTTTAAGAGCTATTATGAATTGTGAAAATAGTTCCTTTTTAAAATTTTGTTTGTTTGTTTGTTTGTTTGGGATTTTTTAATTAAAAAATTCCAAGATCACCAGCAACTTCAGAGAAAGGCATTTCTGAAACACTTGCAGAATCTTGGCATATGTTTTGATTCTACTCTGTCTGGTTACATTAGACTGTGTAATAGGGTGAAGGTTTTACCTACTATCACACTCAGGAGATTAAGCACAATATGGTCCTTCCATATGGTATTTTTGCCTAAAAACCAATGAGATTAGAATGCCTATGCTGAACACCACTCCATATGTTCATCAGAATAGACCATAGGTCTTGATAGAGCTAGGGATTTTTTTAAAGATTTAAATTAATATCTTTAACAGTGCCTCAGAAACATCTCAAACACTGCCAATAATTATTGTGTTTCATCCTCTCCCTCTTCACAATTATGTTATTATGTGTTATGCAAATAGCTATTTTGTTTGTTTCCAGTAAGAATTTCCCTTTGTTAACATAAATATTTTACTTCTATACTTAAAAATTTATATTCTATTCCAGAAAAATATCTGGTTTAGACTTAAACATATTGTACACTTAAAGCAGAAAAAAAAATTAAGTCAACAGCTCACACTGGGTTTTTTGCTAGGTATTTCAGTGATTAGTAACTTGAATCTTTGCAGGCACATCTATTTTCCTGCCTAATATTTTTCATTTTTAAACTTGATACTGAAGTCATATGATAATATCAACTATATCCCTCTAATTTATGGAATTAGACAACAAAGAGACCACAGTTTTGGAAAGCATGTTTACAACCCCAGTAATAATATTCACAGTTTTTCCACATTGGAAAATTCCTTCTTATCCTCACAGCCTTGAGTATTTGGCAAATCCTGGAATGTGAAAATTATTTTCTTAGTATTTTTTATTGTCCAACAATTTAAGAAAAACTCCAACCAACTCCTCTCTTTTCTTCTGTTCTTAGATCAAACACGGATGCTTTTCCTTTCCAACCGGATTTGAGGTGAAATCATACCCTGAAAGTAAGGATGCTGAAAATCAGGACAAAAAATAACCCTTAAAGCAGATAGTTATACACTTTGCTCAAGAAAGATAATCTTTACAGATCTTTATCTTTGAATAGCTTATATAAGGTTTCAACTTAAAGCAAGTTGTATCAATATCTTTTCATTATCTGTATTATTATCTTGTATTTCCTTTTTTTTTTTTTTTTTTTTTTTTTTTTTTTTTTTTTTTTTTCATGGGAAGTCCGGTTTTTTGTTGGTCTTTATTTATTGTTCTTTTCCTTTAGTTGATCTTTTCTCTGACTAGATACTGGATAGAGTGGTGGCTTCTCTTCCACCATGTCTTGCTCACCAAGGTTGTTTAGGATATAGTTGCCTATTCTATCATCTCATTTAACAAGAAGTATAAATATAACAGAACACAGAAAACCACTGCTATTATTAATGATGACTGTAATTCAAAATGCTTTAGATGTTTAAATAAATATTTAATGGTTTCTGAAAGAAAAAAAAATTCAGTTATTTAATTTGGCTTATGATTTTCTGAATTACTATATTGCAGAAGGAAATCTTTCCATTCCATTGGCTTAAGGTATTTTTTCTTTAAGCTACAAATCTTACCTAAAAAGACATTATTTTACACATCATTGCAATCTGACTTCTTTTCAATGCTGCTTACAGCTATCATTTAGGAGTAATAATAGAGTGGGTTTAAAAGAGAATATCCCATCATACAGTATCTATCTAGTAATTTTCCTCCTCTCTCTTGTATCTTAAGAAGGATTTGCTTTTTTCAATTGACTGTTTCAACTATAAGAATTCAAACTTAAATTTCTTTTATTCACTCTAGTCTGATGGCAGAAAATTGGAGTTATTCATGATTCTGTCCAGCAACATGGTCATTTTATGATATTTTTCTAGCTCTGATGTGTTTTTAATAGAGGTATCAGTACAAAGAGATTGAAAGTAACACAAAATAACAGGGAAGTCGAAGCCAAATGCAAAATCAATATAACAGATTCTCACAGAGTATTTAAATAGCAGACAGTTATCTGTGTAAATAAAACAAGCAAGTGAGCTATTGTAACTTCATTTTTGCACCAGTTTTTGGTTAGTCTGCTTTTAAAAAAAGATAAAGTATGTCAGGTCCTGCTGTAGCATGCTTAAATTATGGCAACTCTTGTTTGAGACCACTTCTAATACTGTGCTGGAATAACCCAGATTAATTAGTGTTATTTATTGAAATCAAGTTATGCCCAAACTCACACCGATCAAAGTGTGACCATACTTATTGGAGCACGAAAAAGTGTCACAAAGGTACCATATTTAAAAATCTAATTCATATTCTGTTAAACACCTTAGTAAATCAGAACTTTCTCCACTTACAAAATACATTTAGAACCTGCAGCTGGAAATAAATCAGTAAAAACCATAGTAAAGATCTAAAGAAAAATTTTATAGTTTGGGCTCAAACTATGTCACTATTTTGTGGTGTAATTATCATATTTTTGCCACGTGATAGGGAGACAGATATTGGAATTACACCAGTTAAACTTAACATGATTTTTTTCTGTTGAGCAGAATCATTTTTCCTCCTACCTTGGTTTACAAACCATAACTGTGGAAATGATATTTCCAACTTCTAGGACTGAGATTTGCAGATTCAGAATCTCAATTAAGATCTAAGAATTAGCATTTTGCTTTAATTCAGCAACGCTTTTATTCATTATTTTAGCTTCAGAGACTTCTTCAAGATCTCACTGTGTCTTTCTGTGTATAATTTTAAGCATGTTATCTTAAAAATATAAATAAAAATAGAAAATTGGAAAGACTTGAAAAATAAGGTTTCAGGTCCTGCTTTTGATCCTAACAGGAAGAATTTTTGGGGTTTAGCTGCATCTGAACTGTTAAAACTATTTCACCCCTTATGCAAATTATATACCAAAATAAAATAAGAGGGTTGTGGTTCAACAAAGTTCCAGCAATTTAAAAGATAAATTTGGATGTTATATACACAAAAGGACCTTTACTGTTACTTTATGCAAAGAGCCTGTCAGCAGTTCAAGAGCTCAAATGCTCCCATAAACCCTGTAAAACTTCAGTCTGTTTAGGAAATGAGGTCAGCAGAACTATTACAAAGAAAATTATCTTAGAAAAATCTTCCTAGCTGGAAGTCAACTAGTCAAGCTTGTGGATTTTCAACAAATAAAAAATCTTTTAGCTCATCTGATGTGTTTAAGTCTAGTGGCATATATTTAGAACACACAGTACTTGGGTTAACATAAGTGGCATGTCCAAGAGTGCATTTTCCTGACTACAGAGAATAAATAAATCAGCTGGTTGCATCCAACAGCTTTTAAGACTGTTTGTACCAAGTGTATATTCATAAATTGCCCTCAGATTCTTCTCTAGCTGTAGGTATTGGCAACTATATGTTTTCAGGTAGATTCTCTTTGTCTCATCCTTGTCAACATACACACCTACATACCATACTTATCAACAGAGAAGTCTGGATTGGCACGTACCAGGACTCAGTTTCTTGTCAATACAGAAAGCAGTTTTTAATGAAATCATATTAAAAAAAGTTGCAGGGGAACTCTGAAGTCATCAAGTCCTGCTCCTGCTCAGAGGATGGCAAGCTGTGAAGGTAAATTGACCTGCTAAGTGGTTTGTCCAGCTGAATTGTGTCTGTCTCTAAGGTCAGTGTTTGCACATGTGTGCAACCTGCAGCAGGACTTAATTACTCTAATTGAGAAACTCTTTTTCCCTTATGTTTGAACCTGTGAGTGTAGCTTTTTGTCCTTCCTTTGAGTCTCTCTGAAAGGGCACTGGGTCCATGTGCTATAGTACTGTTTTACAAAGTGTAAAACTCCAGTTAAGACTAATCTTTGCCTTCCCTTCTCCATCCTAGACACCCCATCTAACTCACTCTCTCTTCATATTACATACTCCATTACTCCAGCTTCTCCATTATTTGCTTCAGTATTTTGTCATATTGTTCCTTTTTTTCTCTGTTCATTAAATACCGGTTGGAAGGTTTCTGACTTCTACCTTTTTGTGCAATCAGATTCCAAGCAGCAGTGAAAAAGGACTTTTCAGGTTTTGAGTACAATCCAGAGGGAGTCATTCCTTCACCCACCCACATACCCTTCTCCCCACCACTGCATGCATGCCCACAGACACACACAAACACGAACAAATCCATTGGCTTGGTTCCAGTTCTTTTCATAGAGTATCACACACAGAAACTTGACAATTTGTGATCCAGACTGTTTTGGGGTGGGGGGAGGAGGGAATATTCATCTGTTTATGCATCCATTTTTCTCTGACAGAGAATGAAGACTAATTTATTCTCAAGTGAAACTCACTATTTGGACCAATTTGCAGCAGAGTTACTCTCTTCTCTGTGCCAGATTTATTGAGATAATATATTTCAATATTTAAAGTAGGTAACACTTTGCATCATCTATTTAGTTTGACATATTTATTTGTTGATGCAACTTCTGTATAAAAATATGTAGTTACAAAAGGTTACATTGCTGCTGTTGTAGGATCTGTTGAGATTTTATGAAACACATTTCACACAGTGCTCAGTTAACAAAAAAAAAAAAACATTGGAAAAAAGGTTTAAATGGTAACTACTTATTCTGTAACTGCATATCTAGTGATTTTTTTTGTTGAGGAATGATGTCTTTATGACCAAAGTGTTAACTTTCAATCCTGTATATATAAAATGCAAAACGGGATTGCAAGGAGAAAACAAAAGTAAGATTTAAACATGCTTCTGCCTACTCCATGGAAGCTTTGTTTTGCAGTTTGAGGGTCCAAAAGACAAAAGTTTAGATTTAATCCATCCCTTCTGGGGCAGAATAGAAATCAGGCCTTCTTTCTGGGCTGCTATGCATGGTAATATGGACAGCATTTGTCAAAACCTAAAAAAGGTCTTCTGTCATGAAAAGTTCTCATCAGAATGCCTTGGAAACCTTACATCTATGGGCACTTTCTGTTTTCATCACAGTTTCAAATTAATTAGTGAGACAACTTCAAAAGCTTTAATCTAGGCTATGGTATTAAGAAATATGCATTAGATATTTCCTGTTTGCGTTGCTACGTTGCTTGTTTAAAGAGTTCTTTTTACTTTCATCGAAGGCTGTTGAGGACCTTAATGTACAATATTGACAAAGTAATAAAAATAGCAAATTATGTTTCTGACTTTGTGCCAGCTTCATTAAATTTTCAGTCATATCAAAAACAATATGGAGGACAAAGAAAAAACAATCTTATTGAAGTTTAAACAGGATTGCAACTGAAATGTAATGAGGAATCACCAGCATATTCTTTTTACTAAGTAGCTTCTCTGCACACTCCTTCCTGAGGCACATTAACATTTTGTACTTCCCTTTTCCTGTATGCATGTAAAAATCATGACTGGCAACTACCCATGAGTTCTTTTCCTTAAATATTTCCATTTCTGAAATAGAGATTGCATTTTCTCTCTCAATTATAGCATTACAAGATCATATGCTTTGGGGTATCAAACATTAATACCTTAGGGTTTTTAATATTGAACTTATTGTATGTGGCAAAAAGTATCTGCAAGTATGAATTATTGCATCTAGAGAGCATTTTGAAAATATGAGAGCAACTTAAAAAATCCAAAAAACTTTCAAATGGCACAGCTTGATGTAGAATCGTGTCAGGGCAGGATAACTTCTAGAGACAATGTTCAGATTTCATTAAAGGTTTCAACTGAGAGATTCCTACACTGATGATGGTAAATATTAAATAATAATTAAAAAAAAAGCACGTTCAATAGCTATGAAATGCAGGAGAAATGCTAGTGTGGCATTAAAACTTAATCTATAACCTTCAAAATACAGAGTGGACAATTGGCTAAATTATCTATGAGATATTGCTGAGGAAGACATGCATTCTTCAGGCTTGATTGCCTGCATCATATGAAGCTATTTCACTCTTTATGGATTTGACAGTCTCATATTCCTTCTACTGTACTTAATCTCTCTTCCAAAAATTTAGTGATTTCATTCTTTCAGAATGTCTCCTTCTCTTGAAACAAATCACATATAATCTTGGAAACCTTGATAAAATTGTTTAAGAAGCATCAAAATTTTCAAAAAAGCATATGGAAATGAGGCATTCTTGACAAAGAGATGAGAAAACTCAATCCTTGTCCCTGGGATGTCCCAGCTTTTGTTTCATTACATTCATTTGCAGTTACAGAGCAAAAACATTCCATATATAGAAGCAAATAGTCCAACATAGAATTTGCTTTCCAAACCCAGCTTTACTGCACAGTTATAGTGTTAAAGCGAGGGGAGGGGGCCATTAAGGTTTTTTGCTGGAATTTTTTAATTCTTTAGAAAATTTAAGGTATACCTAATTCTCAATTTAAGATATATGTGTCTTAATTCTGCTAGAGACTAAGCATGAGGAAAGCATTCTACTGATTGAGGATTTCCAGAAAAATTTATGACTATATCTTTCTTACACCAGGGTTTGCTTTTTAAGTGTCACAGGTTCAAATTTTCAATCATACAGACTAGGAAAATGTGCCTTTTTTTTTTTTTTTTTTTTTCTTAATACAAGAGAGGTTAAATTTTCTTAAATCTTATACTGACAGAGAAAAATAATTAATGATGGTACTCAGGTACAAGAGCTTGGATTAACTTCTACATTTTAGAATTATATGCAGTATATTCTCCTGCTACATTTTGTAAAAACCTTGGCTACTGAGAATTATGTGGCAGCTAGGGGTTTAAGTAGTCTTGTGCATTTAAACCTTCTCATCAACCTTGTTTCTTATAGACAGTCCCTTCTTGTTTAGGTTATTTTACTATGTTTAATGCTAATCTCTGTAATTGCATTGCAGTAAAGGATTCAAAAATGCTTTTGTGATTAAATTATACTAAATTATATTTTAAAACATGAAAACTATTTTTTTTTTTTAATCAAAATGTTTCATCTCTTTTTTCCTAACTGGAAAGAAAAGTGAGTGAAAAGAACTAGCAAATTGGCTCATTAAAAGATAGTTTCTCTCCCACATCTAAGGGAGGAGACACAAAAGACATGCAGGCACTATGTGGTGAATTGAGTAGAAAGATTTAAGAAAGCTGTCTGCATGGAGCAAAAGGATCCAGAGGTGAATAAGTACAGAGGTGTGAGCAAGATCAGGACTGTACAGAGCTTCAAAGCTGAAAGAGAGATTAAATTTCATGGACAAATAGACCAGATGCCAAGTTAGTACAATGTTAGTCACAAGGATTAAAACTGTGGAGAACAAGACAACCTAGTACATCTGAAATGAGAAAACTGAACAGCAGATAGAAGAGCTCCCTGTAACAGAGATAAGAATGATCCTATCTTTAGGAGTGGGAATGATAATGACTACATAAAAATATAAGCACAAAAGAAACCTGTATAAACCAAAATATTACATGAAATAGCAGGAGTTGTGCATGACTGTTAAAAGAGAATGAGAGAATGTAGATTCAGAATCCAAAGGGGGAAAAGAGAAAGAAAAAATTACTAAGGCTTAAAAATTCAGGTGGGGACTTCACTTACATAAAATATTCTCTAGCTGTTTTTGGTCTTTAAATTAAGCTGTTCTGGGGGAAAAGGTTTTTTTCAAATACTCAAAAAATTCAGACTTTTGAAAAAGAACTTCATGACTGTCCTAACAGTCTCATCTGATTCTCTCTGGCTTACATGTGTTATCGTTTCTAGAGCACCACTTCAGCACCCTTTTTTTAGAGAAAAGAGACCAAGTTTTGTGGACATGTGCACTAACATGTTATCTCACTCTTTAGAAAATACATTGCAGTGATGAGGTGTTCAGGCTTATTCCTAAATGAATATTTTTTTTTTTAATAGACAAAGCCTTGTTGGAAGATGGAACTAATGGAAAGCAAAATGGGCTTGAGCTACTGACAAGGAATACTCTCGTAAGAAAAGTCCTGAAGAACAGAAAGAACTGAGAGCTCTAGTGAAATCTACAAGGCAGAGGAATACTTTTTCTCAGGAATAGTTACAGATAGTCAATAGCAAAAATAACTTCATTCAGCAAGCAGCATAGGACAAAAATAAATTAAAATAAATATGCTAGGGATAGAATGAGGAACTTTCTATGAATTATATTAAAAAATGATGCTACTAATAGTGAAATTTTGAGAGTAATTATAGACTGTGAAGAGAAAATGAACACTACAGGGCGGCAAAACAAAATTTTCCCCAGTAGTGTGTCTGGCTGAGGTAGAGTTAACTTTCTTATAGCAGTCTGTATGGTGCTGGGTTTCAAATTGTGACTAACAGTGTTGATAACACACTGATGTTTTAGCTACTGCTGAAAAGTGCTGGCACAGCATCAAGACCTACTTTGTTTCTCACCCTGTCCCTCCAGTAGTAGTCCAGGTAAAAGATGGGAGATGGGACATGGGAGATAATACAATTGGGAAAAAATTGCTAAAGGATTCTTCCATACCATATAATTTGATACTCAGCAACAAAACCTGGGGGCATAATGTTTCAAAAGTAGTCACTGCTGAAGGCTATTTGGGTGCTGTTTCACTAGTAGTAGATGGCAAGCATTGCCTTTGCATTGTTTGTTTTGCATCTTTCCCCCTTTCCTTCATGTATTAAATTATCTTAATCACGACCAATGAGTTCTTCTGCCTTTTCTTCTTATTTTGTCCCCCATCTTGTGAAAGAGCAGGGAGTAAGCAAATGGCTGGTGGGTGCTTTGTTGTCAGCCAGGGTCAACGCCCTGTGTTCCAATTGAGACTGAATAAATCTTACATAGAGACATGCAATACAGAGATAACATTGAGAAACTAAATCTTGGTTCTGTACTAGAAGGAGACTCCACAACCTCTTTGGGCAACCTTTTCTGTAACATTCAACATAAAACAAACAAACAAAAAAATTATGATCCTACATATATACTAACTCATAATTAGATCATTTATTACATAGTTTACTTTTGATTCTTTTAGTATCCTTCAGTCCAGGAGTAGTTCTGGGAGAAATTTATACCCTTCCTGATATCTGTGGGCACTGTTACAAGTCCTTCCAGTGAAAACTCTGTCTTTTTCAACCAGATCATTGACTGACTACAAAATAAATGGGCCTCATCTTTTCAGTCAAAGGATACATAGAACTGTATGAGATCTTATCGCTTATTTATAAAGACTTTGGTGAAAATCTCTCTAGAGAGCTCCATAGAGTTTCCATGCTAGGGAAAGGAAATCAAACTAGAGCAGCTTCAGAAAGGACTAGCAGAGTGGAGACTGGTTTATCAGCAACTCCAACTCAGTAGGAGACAATACACTAGGTCAGCTGAAAAGAACTGTGGCTTTACAGCTGTTCTTGAAGGATACAAAAGGCATGTTCATATGGTGAGCATATTTCAGTGAGGGTTAGATTGCAAAGGAACACAGACATTGCAGTAGAAAATTTGATGCAAAATGCAGTCTTCTGGGAGATGGAAGAATATATGAACAACTACCTCCCTTTGATTTTAAGTTCTGCAGTCTGTGATGTAAACATGAAGTACAACTCAGCCCAAAATCCACTCTGAACAGTAAATGACAAGTTTCTCTAGTAAATAATAGACAATGAAAATTCTGTTTTAACAAATGCATTTAAATGGATCAAGAATAGAGTTAAAAAAAGAAAAAAAGGGCTTTATTCTTCAGTAAAAGAGGATTTTGGAACTGCTTAATAATGAAAAGACTCTGATGATAAAAGTCAGTTTTAAGAATTTGTTATGTTTAGTAGAAATATCTTGTAAGACACAAGGATGGATTGTCATGTAATAATGATCTACATTACCCAGGAGGTCCTTTGCAGTCTAAGATATTTTGGACATAATTAATTTCCAAGTAATTTTTACTAGACGTTATCAAAATGTATTGCAATGACAGTTCACCTACATATACAGTTTAAGACTTAACCTAGCTTATTATGCACATTTTAAAAGCATTGTGTTTGCTTAGGCAATATTGAGATTTTTCAGAAGTTCTCAAATTAATTTTATCCCAGAGCATGCTGTGATGTAATGTTATCTAAATATTAGTCATAACATTGTAGAAGAAGCTACATCATCTAATTCATGATGGCCTCTCTCTACCTTGTTAAGCTGCTCTCTGGATTTTTCAGCCAAGTCATATTTTTTGCCAGAGATAAATGACTTGGGCTAAGATTTTATTTTTGTATTCTCAAATTATTAAGAGACATCACTCATTGACTCCTTGAAATGATAGGCATAAAATAATGAGTATGTACCTAATCACTTGTCTGTATAGGCTTGAGATGAAAACATTGCTGAAGTGATTGGTGAATTGATTTACCATTTACTATGGGTTTTCAGCAAACATTTCATCGATTTGATATGTAGCACTGACCCATGAAAGGCTATAAGCATTTGTCCTGAATTTTTATCTTGGATTTTTTTTTTCTCATCATTTTGGAATTCCTAAACAGAAGCACGCCTCATCAAATATAAAGACCAGTGGTGTCAAAGTCATCTCAATAAAGGGAGATAAGCAATGTTGTAGACAGGTTTTGAGTATGTAGCTCTCATGAATTTGCATTCAAATGACCAGCTATACCACTAATTTGAAGCTCTTGTTCCTACAATTCTGAAAAGCCAGAACATGAACATCACAGTGCTTTTGTGAGGTCAGGAAGTATTGTCTTATAAAGGGTAAACTGAGACACAGCATTTTAATGCATTTCTCTATATTCTTTGTATATGTGACAGAAAGCAGTAAAGTGTGATGATTAATTCTTGAAAACCCTATTCCATAGTGGTTAATGCCAAAAAGGTATCCCAAGGTCTACGCTGATGTTTTATCTATCAGAAAACACTACATTTTACTCAGCTATGTTCATGTTGTACTTGTTGCTTCGTTTTTGAGTATTTCCTTGTTCAAAAAACAAATCACCCCAGGAAGAAGCAGGAGACAGTGAAACTGCAGCCATGCTAAAAAATTGAACTGTTTCTGAGCACCAGCACAAAAGTGTTGTTGACTACATTTGTCAAACTGTTAGAGTGGCTTGAAGCTCAGGTTTTTCTCCATGATATTTAGTGATCTCTTACACAATTCCCAGACTTTAGCTGGGAGTTTCCATGGGCCGGGATCATTGTCAGGATGCAATTTGTCTTTAGCCACTCTTTACTGGTGAAGACAGAGTTCAGCAGTGTGGACCTGGACATAGAATCATGTAATTTCAGGCAATATGCATGTACAGTCTGAAACATAAACTAAAAAGGTTTTACTAAATCTTGATTAAATAAGTAAAATCTTATGGAGAAAGTAGACTACCATTTTGCACTTATAGCCCAGGAGGATGCTAGTAATCTTTGCATTGGTCTTTTTCTACCACAACAGAAAACATCAACATAAGATTTTAGGAATGTCTGAAGTGAGCTGAACTCAGGTACAGCTATAATTTATAGCTATAATCCTCACTAATTTATTATTAAATTAATTTATCTTATATCCTTATATTATTCCTTCTATTCCACTAAAGCTCTCTTTCCAAGTATTGTTCTACTAATACAGATTTTTTTTAAGTTGTTTTGTCTGATGAATTTTTATTATTTTGGTAATTTAATTTTTTTTTACAAAGTTTTATGAGACAAATTTAAGCAGAGTAGCCTGAAGTTTTTACCTACTAAAGAGCTTAATTCTATCTCAATCTAAAGAATTAACATAAAAATAGGAACAGAGTCATGCCAATGGTTCCTCATAATAGGTTGAGAAAATTCTCCTTTTAAGGATTCCCCTTTTAACATCCTTAGAATCTTAATGTTAACTTGCTTCCACTGGCTAGAGAGAGAAGTATATGATGGCTATGTTCATGATAACGTTGGCAACATGACTCCACCTTTATTTCCTTGGAAAAATAAAATCTGCACATCAGGGATTTTTGTTTTACATTATTTTATTGTTTCTAGTCTAGTTCATAATTTTAATCATCCTCTAAATCCAGCCACCACAGACGTAGTTGTAGTATTGCTCAGGGACTGAAGAGGGACTGAAGAGACCTTCTATACATATCTTTAATCTTTGTTTCCTCACAGTTTTCAGTGAAAGCTAAAAAAATCTCCAATTTGTTTTAAATCTTTGTATGTTATTAATTTCTTTTACATTCACGTCTTCTGGAACAACCTTAAAGCATTTAAGTCAGATATTAAACACAAGTTATTTTTTTAACAGTAGCTTTAACAGTACTTCTAAATTAATCAGGAGTTTAGGTACTCTGGGGAAGAATATATAGCAATATGAGGCTGATAATATATTGCAATGTTATACAATCCAGAGAGAATTGAAGACTCTTGCATTGATTATCTGTTGTTTCAAAACATCTTATCTTTTCTTTCCCCCCCCCAACTAATTCAAATTGGGTATTTGCGTATGCATAGCATGGCCAGTGTTATGGGAAAGTGTTGCTTACTTCAGAGCTTTATTTCCTTGAAGAAGAGCACGACAAAAACACACAGGTTTACAATTGTTTGAAAGCAGTGTAAACTTATTCACCACAAAAAAATGTAACAGGTTTCAGGCATGTTGAGTTGTGCTCTGTGAAAATAGTCAATTAAACAAAAACCACATCCCATTCTGAAAAAAAATACTTGTATGGCACGTAGAATAAGCTAGGAGATCATGTTCAGTATATCAAATTAAGTGGAATACTTTTGAATGAACAATTTTAAAAGTTAATTCTTTTACTTATTCTGATTAATCTATACTTACTAAGAGAGATGAGGTGAATAACAATGACATTCCTGATTCATAGGAATAGCCTAATAATACTAGAATGATTAGGACATCAAGGACACCTTGCTATATAATTTTTATTTGCGTAAAATCACAACTAGTCCAGACTGAGTGGAGTTAATTTTTAGATGTTTGAATTTTTTTAACACATATTTAACTATATGGATGATGGTGAAAAAATATCATGACCGTAGTTACTTGCAGATTTTTGTTTGTCTAAAAATGTTTTGCTGACATGTAATGATTTTTCCTTGTATTCGTTTGGAAATATACAGCAGTGCAAGAAAACTGTCTGTTGTCTCTACAGTCAAGCTACTGTAACAACTAAATTACCGCACAGAGAAGTTGGAACTAATTAAGGAATTTTGTTACTCTGAAAATTTCCGCAAGCAGAAATATGAAGATAGTAGGCATCTGTCATTTCAACAGATCATTTAACTTTGTATTAGTACATGAAAAAGCACATGGATTCTATACTCATATTTTTGGACTGAAGTGGACATCAGACCAGTTGATTTTTCTCAGTCTCTGTAGAAAAGGCACATAATACAGAAGACGTGGTGAAATTTTTTCCCAATATTTCTCTTCTCTTGAAAAAAATCATTGTAGTTATTTTAAGATGTAGATAACAAATCTGAAGTGAAGGATTAATTTCCTCTTCTAAGTATAAAGGTTTCTGGAATAATTATATTTGAAAATGTATATTTCAAGCTATCTAGCTTTTGTAATGTACCCAAATAAACTTTTGCTCATGTAAATGCTTGCAGTTTTTGGCTTAGTTTCTCACAATCCAAATAAATTTGAATGGACAATAATTTTATATCTTCCCACACTTTTTAAATTTTTCACTCTTCCCTCTTTTGTCTTTTGCCCATCCTTAAGCCTGTTTTCCCCTCTGTCTTTGGGGCCCAAACATGTCCTTCAGTGGGTCCTACAGAGGGCAGCCCCATTGCTCTGCACAGCTGCAGATGATCCAAATGTATATATGTAAAGTGTACAAAATACATAGAATATATTGTTCTGTGCACACATAAAAATATGTATATGCTTGTGTGTGAGTGTGTGTGCACATGAGGAAGTCTGGATGGATGGATGGATGGATGGATGGATGGATGGATGGATGGATGGATGGATGGATGGGTGGATGGGTGGATGGATGGATGCATGCATGCATGCATGCATGCATGGATGTCGCTAGTATCGAATTCTGTGCTTAAAAGTATAATTAATGTTAATTGGAAAGATAAAACAAAATAAACCTAACCCAAACCCGTCACTCAAAGCAAAAGTGCTGCTCCAAATTTGTTCATATTTTATTTACTTCAATTTCACTACCTCAATTTCACTACTTGAAGAGTAAGGCAAATTATGTTGAGAAGTAGGATGAAGTATGTGGTTTGATATAGATATAAAAAAAAGGAATAAAGCACAAAAAGAAAAGAGTTGTCCTTTATAATTTACAGAAAAGTTATACTCAGAGTGTTATCTAAATCCAAATCCATCTAAAGTAGGATCACACCTAGTCCTGTAATTAAGTGGGATTGTGTTAATATATAATGATTTATCCGAGGGTATCATAAGCAGTTCATCCCTCTGAAAATTTGACTCCATAATACCATCAGTGTCAGGAAGCCAGAATTGTTTCCGCTTGAGTTAATTTCAAGTAAGTTAAGTAATTTTTTAGATCTGAATAGTTTTGAGTGACCTATTTTTTTTTTTTTTAATTTTTGGTTTTACCTGTTTGTTGTGGGTGGCTTGAATTTTTACCAAGCTTTTCCTCCAAGTAGCAAGTATCTAAAACTACATACTATATGTACTGGCTATGTGTACAAAACAAAATATTGACAAAGCATAAATAAATTAAATTTGTGCATTATTGTATTATTTTATCTTTATAGTCTTGATTCAAAGCCTGTCAAAGTCAAAGGAAAGAATCTAATTATCTTCAAGTAAATTTGGGAGAATGCTTATATGGGATTGCAGCAGTTTGCCTCTTGTCAGCAACCATTAACTATGAATTGTGTCTCCTGCTAATAGCAGACAACTGAGACTTATATTTTATCATAACCCAGTTGGAAAAAATTATTCCAAGTTTCTTCAAAGTAGTAGAGCTTTCTTGTCCTGATTATTCTCCACAGAACATTTACTTACATTTTTGCAGCCTTACTTGGAGAAATTGATAATTCCATCTTTAAATACATAATTTTAAGAAATAATGTCATATAAAGACTCCCTTAGAATTCCTTGATTCTAACCTGTGATACTGAAATACCAGTGGAAGAATATGTTACTACATGCACATAAAAATTTTTTTCTTAGATCTCAATCATTAAACCAAAATTGGCTGGTCATTAGCAGACAGCATATTAGTTGATCTATATATGCTACTGACAATTTTGAATGACCGGATCAATTTTTCTAAGCCAAAATGCCTAACAAACACTGAATTGTCAGAGTGAACATCCAAAAATTTCCTTCAAAAGTTATTTTCAAAGCTGGCTGAAGTTAGCACATCCCTGTAGAGAGGTCATCTTAGCTAAATATTAAAAAATAATTACCTAAAATAGTAAAATGTCTCAAAAAAATTAAATATATTATTTTAACCTACTCTAAACCTTTTTCAAATATATTATACTTATAAACATTTTCACATATACATCCAGCACAACAGTTTTTCTCATTGTCCAATAAACTTCCCTCTTTCTGCTTTTCCAGATAATAGTTAGTAAAACATTATGCAAGGCTTATTACATTTCTTATCTTGGAAAAGGAGAAGAAGATACATGGAAAGGTACTACATGGCTCAAAGTTATTTATAAGGAAAATCTTGTAATTGTTCTAGTGCAAGAAATACATGATTAAAACTTTGATTAAGAAAGAATATTTCAAATAATATGATCTTATATAGGCTACGCAGTATCTGATCACTCGGGAATAAAAGCTCTTTTGATATTAGCAAGAGGTAAAATTTCAAAGCTATGCTAAGATGTTTTGCTCCCATTGATGTTGACAGGACTTGCCTGACCAACGTCATACACTATGTTTAAAATTGACCCTATTAATTAAAATACAAGACTTCATAAATATGTTTACATCCTAAAATGTCCCAGAGTAAGAATGCTTCTATAGAGTGTTTGCAGTGTCCTGGGGGTCATGACAGTCTTGCAATTTCAGAGAAAGTGAGTGTCCTTAAAAGTGCAAATGGGTCAATCCAATAATTCTGCCTGGAAAAAAAACAAAAACAGTCTTTTAAACAATTATCTTTGAACAGAGGAAAAGTATTTTGAATGCATATTTCTGATGTATAGAATCCTAATACAATAAATCATGCATGTATTTTATCCATTGGGTACCTATTTTCAACAAAAATATATAGCAAAACATAGAAAAACTTAGAAAAACAATTCTGTGTGGGCAGCTGTTAAATTGTATGGTATATACGAAAACACAATATCTTTTAATTCACAAAAGCTTCTCTTTTTCAACTCTACAGGTAATGCCACATAACTTTGCTCAATCTTGGAACATTAGTGTATATACAGTGTTGTAAAAGTGTTACTATTACTTTTCTTCTGTCTAAATATTTTACATGACAAAAATCTTCCTTCAACAGCAACACAGAAATATCCTGACTTGCCTGCCTCTCCCCACCACCCCTCCAATAAAAAAAATCCATAAAAAGACAAGCAAGAAGTAGGCAAACAGACTGATCTGCTGGATGCATTCTTTAAGGCAATGTCATTGGCTTACTGTCACAAAATAAAAAAAGTCGTATTTCTCTGTAAATAGAAAGCATGAGATTTTTTTCTACTTTAATAAAGAGCCATGCAAAATAAGCCCTAACATATTACCTCCTCATCTTCTTACACAATCAGGAGCACACTGACTCTAACTTGGGCTGTTGCTGTTTTTGTGCTACACAGGGCCAGACCATTAGCAGTGCACAGGTGAGTCAGTGTGAATCCAAGGAACTGAATCCTCGTTTGCAGATTAGTTGTGTCCGCAATGTTCATTTATAGATTATATCAGAACAATTCCTATCTTTTCACTAGACCTACATATATTTAAATTTTGGCTGAGCTTTGTGTGCAATGTACCCTTTGATAATGGTACATCTATATATTTCATTTTAGCAGTTGTTATCAGCTATGAAAGTGATCAGGAGCTACCTTCATCAAGATGTACAAACTCCTTTCATTGTTGCACTGATAAATTTGTATCTATCAGTCTTTCCACTGGAACCCCAATTACACCATCACAGGAATTTGTAGTTATGGCAAAACTGCAAAATTCTCCTCAGAACTCCCCTACATTCTAGTTCTGTTAAGAGTTTTCTAGATCACCATGACAGAACCAAAGGATTTTTCCTTTAATGGAATAGCTGTTCACCAGAAAAGGTTCTGTAAAAAAGTAAGATTTTGTAATGAAATATTGCTTCAATGTTTATCCCCAAGTTGCACCTTCCCTGGCGACAGCAGGCATAGATCTTTGTCTCAAATACCGTCATCACTTAATTTTCCCAGGAAACCAGTCTGATTTTTATTCCTCATTTTCTGTAACCATGTAAAAAAAAATAATAAATATTTGCGTCTTCCAGTGACAAAACAGTGAATACTGAAGTTCATACCTTAAGGTTTGGGGTCTTTTTATATGTATGTTGGCTTCATTAGACTTTTCAAGGCAATTTAAATGTCAAGTGTGCTTTTCTTCTGCTAGTTTTACTGAGATGTCAGAGTTTACTTTGGTGTGCCCTGGACACATTTATTTATTTATGGTTTCAATAAGTGAAAGATCCTGTGTGCAATAAAATAATCTAACTGAACAGTTATTAGTATTTTGATATGTGGTGAAATAAGTAGCTGTAAGAAACTCACCCACTCTGAAACTATTAATACAGCATTAGAGACTTCTGGCATTGCACTGCATATTTGTTCCAGTTTCTTCTGATATTTGGTCTGGATTTGTTTTCCATGGCATTTGAGCCAGTTAGCTTCCTGTTAAAGTATAAAGAAATAAAAGGAAAATCACCTCTTCTTTTTAAACTGATTTGCATTTTTTTCCTGGGAATATAAAGCCATTTGCAATAAAATTTAAATCACTCATGTTGCAGCTTCCTTGATAAGCATCCAAGACTTTCTGTGAGTCTTAAACCCTGTGTTTTTCCAGCATCCAGTTTTTAATGTAAATGTTTAGAGAATCTAATTGTAGAATAATTCATTAAGAAATGTAGGATTTAGAGAACATCCACCATAGCCGTTTGAGGCAAATTAAGAAGGAGGGAAAATTTCATTAT
The DNA here is from genome assembly GCF_903797595.1 of Erithacus rubecula. Lineage (NCBI taxonomy): Eukaryota > Metazoa > Chordata > Aves > Passeriformes > Muscicapidae > Erithacus > Erithacus rubecula. The sequence continues at coordinate 58,862,880 of NC_136658.1, forward strand.
TATGATTATTATTTTAAAGATTTTTTAAATAATGCCTATATTTCTTTGTAGTTCTAACTAGATAATGTCAAGCACTTAAGAATTAAAATTATATGAAAAGGTAAATTATGTTGCTATGGAAAGGTAAATTATATTGCAGATCACATGAGGAAATTTAGAGAGTAGAAAATTAGAGAAATTAGAGAAATAACTAAGAAGGAAGAAAAGCAGATATAAGAAAATAATATAAGAATTAATATAGACAGAAAAGGGTGGAAGTCCTCTATGGAAGCATAAGGAAAAATAAAAGCCAAAACATAGAAATATGAGGCAACAGAAAGGAATGAGGAGCAGGGTACTATTTAAATAGCTATGTCATCTCTGTATTTCATGACAAAATATCATTCTTAGTACTTATTTTATTAATTGATATGGTCTTCAATATTTTTCCTAATCCTTTATAGTTTTACACTTTTAGGGGGTTCCATTCACTTGTTTTTTGGGTTTTTTCCCCCTTATTTGTTCATTTCTACTCTGAACTACTTTTCTCATTGTTTGTTGGTCTTATATTTCAGTCCCATATTCATCCTCTTGCTACCAACTCAGTGATCATTTCAGAAGTGTCTTTAGTAGAACTTTTCTATTATTACCCTTGAAAAAAGAAACTGCTGAGATAAACAGATAAAGTACTAAAAGTATGTGAAGAAACCAACGTTTAACATTATAATAAAATGGCAGACTGAGATTTAGCCAAGATCATGCTATTTGCAAAACCTCTAAGGACAGTTTCAGATACTGTTGTATTTGTCATAAATTGAAATATTTTAATGAATATGTGTACAATATGAGACAAATTTTCAACAAAATCTCCAATTTCTTGTTAGTTTAATTTCTTCAACCTGTTTGTGCTTTGAGATGAAGATTATCTGGACATTGTAAGATATGTTTTATGTCATATAGAGACATTAAAAAAGTTAGTATTTTCAAACTAAAACTGCTTTATGTTTGCATAGCAATTTCCAATCTTGAACTAAATTTGGTTTCATATGGCATTCATAGACAAAAATTAGAGTTTTAGTGTTCCCAGAAATCACTTTCTTTTAGAATTGCTCATTTTAGAATCCAGTGAGTTTTTTCTCCCTGAGTGACATTAAACCAATGACACCTTGTCTGCAAGTGAATGCACATTACGACCTTGTCCTTCACATTTTTGTTTTTGCTACCTGTTTAGGTAATCAGTACAGTCTGAATGCTATTACTAATATCAATTAATTCAGGTCAAAAGCATAACAGCAGGAAAAAGAGATCAGTCAGTTACCATATGAAAACCCAAGACGCTGGGGCACCTTATGGTATGTGCAAACAATTCACTATACAATTTCTGGAGAGAGGAAACTGGCATACTGTTGAATACTGTTTTCCTTTGGGTAAAATTTTAATTAAAAAAGCTGCATGGATACAGGTTTTTGATCTCACTATTCAAATAGCTGAGATAGCTGTTTGAATTTTAAAATCTGATAAAGTATTTCTTTTTTAAAAAGAGCTCCTGTTATCTTAGCCTTTAAACTCTTTATAATATGATGGGCCTGAATTTATGAGTAAAGTTAAGCCTGAAGTACATCCTGAGAAAACTTATGATGGGATAATGAAAATTTGCAATTAGTCTTCTTAGGTCGAACTTTAAAATCCCTCAGATAATATTCTCAGTTGTAATGGACCCATAAGGATCAGTAAGTCCAACACTTGGCCCTGCACAAGACATCCCCAAGAGCCACACCATGTGCCTGAGAGCATTGTCCAAACACTTCTTGAACTCTGTCAGGCTGGTGCTGTGATCATTTCCCTGGGGAGCATTCCCAATGTCAAAATACCTTTTTCTATTATCCAACATAAACCTTCCCTAATAGAGCTTCAGGTCATTCCCTTGTGTCTTTTCACTTTTCATGACAGAGCAGAGATCAGTGTCTGCCCCTCCTCTTCCTCTCACAAGGAAGCTGGAGACTGCAGTGATGTCTCAGTCTCCTCCAGGCTGAACAGGCCAAGTGACCTCAGCTGCTTTTTGTACTGCTCCCCTCCACGCCCCTCACCATCCTCACTGCCCTCCTCTGGTCACTTTAATAACATCATATCTTTCTTATATGGTGCTGACTAAACTGCAGATAATATTCAAGGTGAATACTGTTTTCATATCTGAGGCATGAGGAAAGGTAACTCGTGTCATACACACCTGCTGTAATTCACAATGGCCAAGGATGTCCAGGGTCCTGCAATGTTCTGACATTCACCTGAGCCTTGAGAGACATACTTCTGTCTTATTGAGGAGACATGCAGCTGGATATTCCTATATCCACACAGCAGGGTCATGAAATGGAAACAGGGAGGAAAGGTCATGGAGGAGCCTTGTGTCCAACTTTTTAGGTGCATTTCTATGTAAGCATTTCTGCACGACCTTTTTCCACACTTCTGCTCTGCATTCTAAGGTGATCAAATTTGTATTCATATAATATATTTGTGTAAATAGAGTTCCATCAATATATGCTGTAGCCAAGGGTGAATATTAAAAAAGAAAAGTATACATTTTCTGTAAAGATTATTTTTCCTTTCTCAGTTTAATGTGGTTACTAGAGGCATATAAGCACTTAATTGACATCCTTTCAGTTTGTGAAGCACTAGGCATTTCTGGAATGGGTAAAAGCTTCATTAATTCTGATTTCTAAAGCCTGGGGGTATAGAAGCTAAAAGGATTTTTTTTCTTTATTTTCAAACCAAACAGCAGTTTGTGCTTACCTGTGGATATATAAAGATGTGATGTCTGCTTATTACCCACAGAAATGTAAATATAAAACTGGAATAGTTGCAGCAGTAAAGGTGAAGCATTTTAAAAAGTCAATATAACAAGAGATAATAAAAGGAAAAAGAAACATCTTACGTTCCTACTTCTAAGAGATGATAAAAGCAAAATCAGAAATATCCATGAGGTATATATAAAGAAAAGTTTAACTTGACAAAATTTGCAACTCACAGCTTCCAAAATATTTTTTGGATATGAATGACATTTAAAATGGATTCATTGTCTTTATTTTTGACATTTAAACTTAACTTTCTGTTTCTGAATCAACCATCTATGAAACCTTTATAGGAGTCAGAGTTAGAAGCATGTGAGCAGGAAAGTTATTTCACTATTTTTTTTTTCATTTATAATAAAATTTCAGCTACAGAGGGAATGCCTCTGAAACTCTGTGCATGTTTCAGTTTGTGTCCCAGATGTGGCTTGGCTCCATGTTAGAATTAAATCTGATGATTCACTGTTCCTCTTTCAATTCCTATATTTTTATAGAAAAAAGTGTCAAATGCATGAATTGGAAGATAGATATTGGGGAGAGCAAGCTCTCACCTGGATACAGGTCACATCCTCATCAAGTCACATCCTCACATTATTGGCATCAGCTGCACATCACAAATATAATTTTGACATGCCTCATAATAAACTTCTGGAGGTATTTACCTTTCTCCATTGATTGCAAATTCATAGAATTATAGAAGCATTTATGCTAGAAAAGACCCTTAGATGATCAAGTTGAACCATTAACCATGCACTGACACACCCTCCATAAAAATATGTCCTGAAATGCCACTGCTACTTGTCTTTTAAATACCTCCAGGAATGAGGATGCAACCACTTCCCTGAGCAGCCTATACCAATGCTTGAGAACTGTTTAGGTGAAGACAATTTTTTCCCAATATCCAATCTAAACTTCCCCTGGCACAAATGAAGTACTTACTCTTGATCACTTCTTGCTTGGGAAAAGAAGCTGACCCTGACCTCACTACAACTTCCTTTCAGGTAGCTGTAAAAATCAGTAAAGTCTCTCAGCCTCCTTTTCTACAGGATGAACAACCTCAGGTCCCTCTGCTTCTCCTTATATGACTTTTCTCTAGAGCCTTCAACAGCTGTGAATCTAGTCTGACTAGTTCAGACTCAGAGATCTAGAAGAGGTGATCCAATACCCCTTCAAATTCCCTAGATATCTTTCCTGACTGCCACATGTCTTTTATCCTCTGAAAATCTCATACAGCTGGTGGAAGCCATCTGAAAATGTAAAAACTAATATCTAAGGTCACATTACCATGAAAAGATTAAGAATCTAGAAATCAGTTGTTCCATATAGATAACTAGTCTGGTTTGGGATGGTTGGCTCCCATTTCATAGTTATACCTCCTGCAGAATAAGAGTGTGGTACAGATATATGTTGTGGAAGATTATGAACTACACAGGTAACATATTTAAGTATATATGTAGATATAAATTAATTTTTTATAGATATACATATAGCCAAAGATTTTAGATGGTATGTTTTTCAAACTCTTATCTGTGAAGTAATTTTTGTGACAGAGTTAAAGTAATAACATTGATTTCATTCTCATAATGAAACTATGTTACCTATTTGGTACCTGTAAGAGGTGTTTTTGTTATCTCAGTACCATGGGCTTCAAGTCTTTGTGTGACATACAGGAAAGAAAACTGAAACAGTATCTGTGGCAGAACATGTGGTAAATACATTCCTTCTGAAACCTGTATTATTCGCTTGTGCTTACAATTTATGGGATCAAGTTTTCAAGAAAACATAAATCTTAAAATTTCATGTTGTAGACAAGTTTGAGTGTCCAGTCAAGGACCTCTTATATGTTTAGTTTGTTACATTTTTGATCCATCCACCACTTTTCTGAAGACAACTGGCAATTAGGAAAGATGTATATTTTTTTTATATGTCATTCAGACTTGAAGAAAATAATTCCTCTGTATCCCTCACCAATTTCTTGGATTATTTCCAGCCCTAATTTTTTCTATTACCTTTCCTCTTGAATTTTTGCCATTCTTCTCAGTATCTATGTCTAAATATTGTCTTCAACAGTTCTCAGTTCCTGCCTTCTGTAAATACTGTCATAAATTAAAAACTTCCTATACAAAGGTTTGTTTTTGTAAAAATAGTGGAAGTTACTAAGCCTACCACAACCCCTTTTGTATGGCTATCTTGTAAGTCACATATCCTGTACACAATAAATTTCAATTAAAAAAAAAATAAATTACTGGTTCTATGAGAGTATTTTATACTTAATACCTCACCCCAAGATAGGGAAAATATTGTTAATTTAGGGAAACTATTTGATAATGCAAGCAAAATAAATGCCTACACCCAGAATATGGGATTTTTGCACATTGGAGGTGTTACTAATGTTATTTTCATTTATTGAATGGCTGTTTCAATAAAAAAAATGGATAATTTTTTAATATGGATATATAAAATAATCTATATTTTAAAAAATGGATGTTTAAGTTTATCTAGTTTTGGTGTTTTGTGAGAGTGTTGTATTTTAGGGTATTTGAAGGGAACTTGTTTGGGTTTTAAAAATATTTAGCAGCAATTTCCTTTGTGATATTTTCAAGTGAAACCTTGATAAAGAATTTTCCTCGGAGAAATTGTGCTGTTCTAAAGATTGGCTTTGAGAGAATTACTTCTAACAGATAGAAATTTACACAATCTTCTCAAGTTACACGCCTCCACTAACTAAATGGCAAAAGTACCTTACGAGATTTTATCTAAAATACTTCTCTGATTACAAGAATGAAATGTGGCTTTGTGAATTATCAGATAAATAGACATGCAAGAAATATGAGAAGACAGACATACCAAGAAGAAGATTTTAAATGCGTTTTTGGAATACTGTGGGTGTGTCTTCTGATTTAACTTTCTGGCCATTACATAAAAATTGTTTTCCAGTATGGAATACTCTGCAGGTACCCACTGTTACTCTTTTGGGTAGTGCTGTTATAAAAGGCCTTTCGTCCAATAGAAGCTGCACCTAGTCAGAACTTTGTTTATATAAATTATGCACATGCATAAGCTAAGCATACAGATTTATGTTTTGTGTGACCCTTTTAACTCTCTGTACTTGCTGTTAAGTTGTATATTTTTCCATAGGAACACTGTAACTCATAAGAAAATGACTAATGCTGAAAACTCAGTTAAGTCTCAAAAATAGGCATTAGTTTTGAGGCCTGGCACTCCTTTTGGGAAATCAAAGTTTTTATTGCCAGATAAATTAGTACTTCAAAAGTATGAATACAGATGCTGTTTGCAAATTTGTCACAATCTGTCTTCCAGCAGAAAGAATTTATACTGTATATAGTAATGGAAAACAGAAAACTGCATATTTCACTAAATTGCAGCTGTGTTGGGAAGATTTATATGGTTGTTTTGTGTCAGAGAAACATATAGGTCTGTCAGTACGCACTTCAGCATTCCACACAGGACTCTGGAATACTTATTTTAAAGTTATTTTATACTTTTTAATAGAATAAATAAAATACAGCACTTTTTGTTGAGAAAGTCATACATAATAACTATGTTTATCAAGGTTTATTGCAGAAGATGACTGTAGTAACTGTGTTATTCTCACTATAGGCTTGACAGACCATATGTAAGAATTGTAGTCTTCAACCCATTTTCATAATTCCTAAGTGTCCACTCAGTGCAGTATTAAATGTTTTAGAGGACTTGTATATCATCCTAGGTGGGCAATACTGGAAGAAATGCCTAGACTAAGTGACAAAGTCACAGCTTTATTTTTATTATAACCAAGTTCATTCATTTAGAGATTGAATATTCTCAGATAACAGAAAGCTGAACCCAGCAAGTTTCTTTTTCCTTGCATGCCTTTACATAATGGAGTCCTACTTTTACCTTCTTTTTTTCCTTTTGTTTTTTTCTTTCTTACTGTCAATTCCCTTACAGCAACCAGCCTTCAAAACAAGAGCTAACGCTTTTTTGCAGTTGTGAAGTATTGGATCCAATTACTTCCAGCAACAACAACAACAAAAAAAAACAGAGTTCATTTTAATAGGATTTGTAGTAAAACAAGGCATATAAAAATCAGATGCATAGGCAAAGAATTTTTCATCTTTAATCATTAAGCTACCAGTACAAATTGAGCCCTGCAGTTATTTCATTCCCAAAGGAGAACAGAGATTTAAAGAATTCAGAGGATTAAATATTTGTGTTTGAGTGAACATGCTAAGTGTTTTTGTGGCTGCTATCATTAAAACTGTATTTCAACACTTTATTTCAAATACATCCAGCACATGTTCTGTCTAAATAATAGCTTGAAACTCTTACTAGATATGGGGCATTAAGGTCACCTGTGTTATATCACCATCCTTTCCACAGATGCCCCTGTTTGTCTGGTTAATAACATATTATTACCCTTTGTCAATATAGACAATTTAAACTTAGCATTTTTTATGCAATAGAAAAGAGCTACATACAATCTTTTATTTCTAAGACAAAAAAAGTTATATATTGCCAGACAAAAGTTTGTTCCTCATTTGAACCCCTGAAAATCCAAATATGTTCTACCCAAATTATTCTCAATGTTTGTTATGCTTTCCCATGAGACTGTAAATGTGGGACAGGTGAAATTTTTATTACACTGCTATTGAAAAAGACTAAGAAGTTAATAGCAAGATAACAAAATATGTAACCATTGCGAGAGAAATTAGTGAGAACTTGTCAAATACAAAGCACCAACTTGCAATAGGCCAGATCAATGTCCTACACATATGGTTTAACATGTCTTGCAGAATGAATGCTTAATGACAATTATTCCCTTTTATTTATTTATTTATTTAATTTCTGCATATTTAGCATATTTCTGTATGCCTCAAAGGTATATCAAAATCTAAAATAGTCTGCTGGTTCTCCAGATAGCTATAGACCACCTAGTGGTCCGTTAATCTAATGTTTTAATTTATGTTAAAGTGTGTTTTGTCTGTTCACAATTTCTTTTTCCTTATGAGTCTTTAAGCTACTACTGCGACTCATGCCACATTTCCAGTTACATAGGAAGTGTGACAAAAAACCATTATTTTAATGATCTTTCTTCTTCCTTTTTATTTAGGGACTATTCATTTGGAGAGAGGAGTTAGGAAATGCTTCCCATTATAATGCATATGAAAATAATCCTCCTATATACAGCATTTCATGTAGTCTTCTCAAAAGTTTGGAGTGTAGAGTGGACTATATGTAATGTCTGTATCTAAATAAATGACTGTAACATTTTTGAGGGCAATTCATCCCATTATTAAACAGCCATTTACAAGCAGAGAAATGAATAATGACATTGCCAGTTCTGTCCAAAGATTGCAAAGACAGTCTGGATCTGTCAGGACATATATCCCAGTGATATTACTAAACTAAATGTTGTGTATAGGCTGCATATTTAGAATTGCCTTGCCCTAAACTCCAAGGTTGCATATTCAGGGTTCCACATGCACTTCAGCTGTTCAGTTTTCCAGTGTCCACAGTAAGAGACCCCCCAATAATATGTAGTGTTTTGAACATGAAAAAACTAAGACCTGACTAAACAAAACTTGGCATTCTTTAAATTCCAATTAATATATAATCTTTAAAAACTGCTTTGGAAAATATTCCCCTAAATGTTCACAGACTATCATCTCATCCATTGTCTAGGTATCATGGACAAGAATCTCTAACTAGCAGATATCTTGAAAAACTTTAATAATGCACACCAGCAGTGGTATCATCTTTGCATGAACAGAATAGAACTGATAGGGTTATCCCAATTCATGAGTTTGAGTTTTGTATAAAGATATCCAGATGGACTGGAATATGTACATGTGTAGGAGGGCAAGTGCAGGGTGTGCCTGAGAGATAGAGAGAAGCTGCAGATGGTGTTTGACTGTTGAACTGAGAATATGTATCTGTAATTTATCTGGAAGATGAGGTAAACAGCACATTAATTAAATTTGCAGATGATACCAAATTAGAATGTGTTGCAAACACCATTGAGAAATGATACAAAGCAAAGTGACCTAGAAAAGGTTAGAAACATATGCAAAACTTTAAAAAGTGATATATATATCTTGGGAATGGAAGCTAGTATATTTAAAAACAGACCTTAAATAAACTTGAGATAACTGAAAAGCAGTAATAGTAAGACAATTTAAAGCATGACAATAGTCATTGTGTGAGCAGTTTTAAATTTTCTTTTTTCTCTTGCCTTCTTTCCCACATTTTAATATTTTTATTTTTATTGGTTATTATTTGGTTGGTTGGTTGGTTTTGTTGTTGGTTGGTTTGTTTTGGTTGTTTTTCTGGGGGGGATTGTTTTGGCTTTTTTGTTTGTTTGTTTTTTGTTTTGTTTTGTTTTGTTTTGTTTTTTGGTAGAGAGTCTGCTATATTTTTATTGACTTATTAAAAGTGTAGTTTATATCAAGTGCAGAAAATTAATATCACAATCAGAAAGATACAGTCCCATATTTTTTATTTCACTGACCCAAAAATATACTGTTATGGCTATAAAAAAATGTGGCATTGGATGAAGATTGTCATTATCTTAGTGACTATAAGCAAAGCAACTTCTTTATAGTCTAAAACTAAGATTGGAACCTTTTCTTTTAAGGCCTTGCTCCCTGATACCATCATGTCTACTGCACAGGAAAGGGATTCCTTTCCTTGCATTTGGTGTAGCCAGTGTAAATATAATTAAACTCAGACAAGTTGTTGTCAGTTTGTATTTAAACTTGAAGTTTGCTACTTCTGTTAAAGAGAGAGAAAGTGCTTTAAAATATTTTTTATTTCTTTCATCTATGCTACTTATGTGAAGCATATCAACCTCCTCTAGAAACAGCATCTTACTTTTGCCACTGTGATTACAATAACATTGTGACTAACAGTAAGTTACATTATGAGAGTAATTTAATACCAGAATATCTAAAATTTGAAGAAATAAGCATCAATGTCTGTAATTATTATAACAGTCATCCAAGAAGTGAGAACTCAATTGTACTTCCTGCTCTGACAGAGTTTAATTTCTATTTATAGTCAAGTATGAAAATCACTTTTACAGGAAGTGTTAAAAACAAACAGGAATAAAATCAGAATAAAGACAAGCATTGAAGGAGGAGATGAGTTTACAGGTAATGACTCTTTCTTTTACTTTTTTCCCAAATGCTTACCCAGAAATCCCTTTACCACTCCAATAATTGCTTTCAGCTCTTAAGCTTTCTCCTCCCTGAAGTTAAATAAAGTAATAGCTCTGGAAAGTCAGATCAACATCCTTAGATAATTTGATTGCCAGGATACCTTTAACCTTTACCTTTTACCTCTATACCTTTAAGTTATGGCTATGTGGCCTATTAATCTATGTGACAATATTTGATATACATTGTATTTATGTTTCTGGCTGAACAGTAGCATCAGTTTAATAGCTGGATTACTCCACTGCTGAATATCCGTCATCATATTCTTTTTACAATCCTCAGGAAATCCACAGCTTCCTGTAACATTGAGAAGGCTGCTGCTTCTTTTTTTTTTTTCTTCCCAAAGAAAATATATTTGCTTTTACTATGCCTGGTGAAGTTTACATGTTAAATGCCTAAAACCAGTGTGGTGCATGGACAGACAAGTTTAGCGGGGTTTCAAGGTCCTCTTATACAGTACAAGAATACTCCTAAAATCTAAACCAAATGCCTGTACAAGTGACACCTTGATCAAAACTTATAACAGAAAACCTCAATAACAAGTCCTAGGATTTTTAAGAGAGGTTGACAAATGCTTAAAAGAGAAAAAAATCCCTGACTTAGTGGCATCTGTTAATATAGTTGGGAAACATTTCTGAAGTACATTGACTGCAGTAGTGGAAAAGCATGTATCCATAGTTCAAAATGTTTGGATTTTTTTCTGAGCAGGAAGAAAGACAAAGATTTAGAATCCATTTTTATTGATTTATTTGCAGAATGCATATTGAGTTTTTCCTGTCACACATGCAGAGCAACTCCACTTGCAAGAACAAGCGAGAAGTCACATCAAGAGACCAGGTTTTCATGTTCCAGTGTTGAAGACTAAAATAAAATGTTCTTGTTATGACTTTGAAGCCTTTTATTATCCTTGGCACAACTTAACAGAACCCTGAGACAAACATAAATTATATTTTTTTTCATTTTTGCATTGAAGCTGTATAAAAAAAATCAAGCATAATGCAACTAATAATAATGCATAACCATATAATATTGTTAATAATACAAATAAAATGCATAACCATTACAGCTTTTATAAAATACAAGCATTTCACAGCAGAATATAATCCATTTGATTTTGATGTTGTAAGGATCTAAGCAAAAATTTTTGGCAGACGAAGGTCAAGGTAATACCAAAGGACTAAAAATAAGCAGACTACCCTGCCAAAGAACCAAAACCCAGTATGATCAGCAATGGGAGAAGACCCTCCCATTCTTGAGGGGAGTGGGAGTGTTTGAATAAAACACTATACACCTGTGAAGAAAACTGGAGACGAAATAATATGCGATAACTTTAGCCTCGACTTAAAGAACTCTGAGCTCTAGTCAGCTTTAGCTCCGTGAAATGTCAAATACCACAGACAATAATGCTAAATAAATTTAACATTATGAGCTTTACAGCACTGTATATTGAGATCTAATTTAAGAAGTACTAAGGACTAAAAGTTTTGTGTTCATAATAGTGATGGTTAATAAGGTACAAAAAGTAATCAAGAACAAAGGTAATACTAATCAATTAACTTAGTAAAGTTTAAAATTTCAAACTGTCCTGCTTTATCAATCCTATGACATCATTATAAAGTCCTAATTTTCATATGTATGTATATATGTGTATATATATATACATCTATTTAATGGAAGTTCTTCTCCCCCAATGGTCTGACTGAATATTTTTCTTAAAGACTGGGATTATTCACCTTGTATCCTTATACTACTACTGCATTCCTCTACTCATTGCATTTTCCTTGAAATTACACTTAGCATTAAGCAATATAGCTTTGGTAAGAGTATTCTCAGAATCCCTTCGGTTAGCCTTGAGCTTTCTGTTGCCATGCAGCATGACCTTCTATTTTTGTGTGCATATGAAAGTTGTTTTGAACAGAGATAAAAATCTAGGGGAAAAAAATGATAATATTGCAGAGACATATGACTGAATCCAAATCTTTCTTTACAAAATGATTATCTGGCTTAAAATAACTATGAGATAAGTGATGAAAACCTAATAATTATCAGCAATTTATAATCACAATCACAGCTTCACTATCAGTTCAGTGAAATTATTTTAAATTATTTTCTTTTGAGGTATTAATGTCTCATGAGTTTTCCACAGTGTCTGATGGTAAAAGTTTGCAAGAGAATTTTTTTTTCCTGTAATAGACAAATAGACAATAGATTTTTATCATATGACAGATTACACTGTGGAGAAAATAATAACAAAAAAGATTCAATAAATCAGATAGGTCACAAACATTTTTTCTCCTTCAGCATCACTGACTATAGTGAAGTGATCTGCTTTTAAAGATCTTTAAGCTTATGGGTGGCAAAAATTTGTCCTAGTTTTTTGGTTTGGTATATTTTTTTTCTTTTTCTGGTATTTGTTTTTGGGTTTTCTGAGTGGTTTTGGTTGGTTGTGAATTTTTTTATTTTTTTTAAAATCTGCATACTTAGACCCTCTGCTGGTGACCTGAATGGAGTTGTGCCAATTTGCATTAACAGTGTTGACACATATTTGGCTGTGGATTAAACTAATGCATTTTTCATCTCATACATCTGCCCCAGCCTGTTATCAGAGGCTGCTGTCCCTATGGCAAGGGCAGACAAATGAAAACCTATTTCTTAATCAAAGCTAACCTGTTAAAGAAACTTAAATTCAGCATTAGCTTACCTGAATGCGACTGGTTGCAAGTTGAAGAAAATGCTGAAGATCAATTTAACTCTTCCTGCTCTTGTGGTGGCATCTTCCACAAGTAGAATAGGCAGCTAAGGGCTGGACACAGATTCAAATATCAAATCTCAACATGCTGCAATTTTTTTTTTTCTGACATGAAGTCTGGTGGAGACAGATTCAAATGTCAAATCTCAACATGACAATATTTTTTTCTTTCCCAAATGAAGTCTGCTTTGGGAGAAAATCTACTTGCAGCTGCTAGGGATGGATGGCTACTGTTGCTCACAGGTCTGTACTGTTCACGTGTCTAACCCTTCTTTGGGTTAGAAAGCAAACTGATAAATAAAAACCAAAAAACCAAAACCAAAAGACAACAACAGCAAACCCAAAAAAACCCTCCCAAAAAGCCCAAAACCCAAAAAAACCCCAAACAAAAAACCCAGCCAACCAACCAACCAACCAACCTACCAACCAATCAACCAACCAACCAACCAACCAAAATAATCTCCAAAAGCACAGTCAAAAAAAAAAAAAAGACAGCAAAATGTAAAAATTGAGAAAGAATTAACACTCTGTTAAGAAAGTAGTTGAAAATGGTAGGGCATATCCCACTACAGTGACTTGAGCTATAAAAAGTTTTAATATCTGATGAATCTTTGAAATGTTATCCATTTTCAAATTTTCATCAGTCTTTGATACTATGTTAGACATTCATTATCCTATATAAACTGGACAGTAATATGCAAGCAGATTAGAGATCATTAAGCAGGTGAAAAATCTTTTTTTTTTTTTTTTAATAAAAAAAATGTATTTTCAAAATTAAAAGTAAGAAAATAAGGCATGGAAAATTGTCCTGAACCCTTAAAACAGTCTGGGTTATTGTGTGTATTTCTCTTAATATCAACCTCATTAAAAGCTGGCTGGTTTACTCCTTAGAGTATTCTAAATAAAACATACCGAATTACAAGAGCATGTGAGAGGGCTCTGAATAATTCCCTAGGTAGTAAAAGTACATTTTCAATATTAAATTATCAAATATAGCACAATGGAATTTTACCAATCTTTCCAAAACACTGTGTTGAGGGTGAAAAAAAAGCATGAGAAATATCCTCCTGACAGGTAGTGAAATGAAAAGCATTTGAAAAATGCTGCTTTGAATGAAAATGCCATTCCAGCCCCAGCCATAGCACCACATTTCCAGCTCTACAGTCACTTGCTTCCTTGCAAATACGCCCCTGCCTTTGAACACAAGGCCTTTATTATTCATTCAACAGCCTTCCCAGGATGTTTGTTAAAACACAAGGAGGCATAAGGATTTTAAACAATAAATAAGTCACCTCAATACCACTTGGCTGTAGATGAAACACAGAGGTCACTGAAAGTAAAAACAGGATTTGACCTTCATTATTTCAGTACACATTGAGCAGAGCAATGCAGAGCAATGGGAGCCCGCAGCCTGAGCAAGCACCAGTACAACCTGCAAACAGCAGAAGGTGCTGCCTGTGCCACAGTCATCCACAGCTCTAGCACAGCAGCCTGCGTATTTTCAAACTGGATTTTACTATTATTGCTTCATTCCCTATAGTGGTGTAAGAGAATGTGAATTGGAATATCTGAAGAATAGAAATAAGACAGGGTTTCTTTTTTGCGTGTGGTATTTTGTTGTTCTAAATGACTTGGGATAGTTTCTCAGTTGATAGGAATTTTTTTCCTATCACTCTTGCTCAATACCTGGTCACACAGAGCTAAGGACACAAAAGTTACAAACAGTTTTGACAAGTCGGAATTGTTATTGATGTACCTATATAACATCAATTGTAAATCTACCACCCAGAATATACTTTAAATAAATTCATATACAACATATTACTGTATGTATTGGAAGTATTTGATTTGAATACATTCATGGAATGCAATACAGTTTGCTGATTTTTTTTTTTCTCTAATTTATGATTCTGTGTTTCAGAACACACAACAAATGCTCCTTTTGATAATTGTATCCACACATGCAGAAAAACATTGACAACTGCTTTGTATCATTAATCAAGACAGAGAAGTTTCCTTTTGATTTGAAGGTCTGTAGTGGGTAAAATTGCCTGGCTGCCAGATTTCCTGGCTTGCCAGAGCCAGAATGTGATCCTCTACAGGCTGCAGTGGGCACACTTGGCCTGGTGTGGTCTTCCATGAACTGCAGGGGAAACCCATCCAGTGCCTGAAGCACCTTCTCCCCTCCTCCTTCTTTCACTTTGGTGCCTACAGGGCTGTTTTTCTCACATTTTCTTACTCCTCTCACTCACAGCTGCTGTGTATTTTTTATCCTGTCATAAATATGATATCATAGAGAAACCAGCAGCATTACTGAACAGCTCAGCTTTGTGCAGTGGTGGGATCATCCCACAGCCAACTGAAGTGGGCTCTGAGGTACAACTTCTGATCTCACAGAAGGAACTGCAGCTCTTCTGCTACCAAAACTGTCCTGTAAACCAAGTTCTTTGCTGCTATTCACTTCTATTTCTTCCTTTATCTTGATTAATATCGAATTGTATTCCTATCCTGTAGTTTAAAAAAGAAGAATCTTTTTTATACATTTCTGTAATTGGTAGCAATATTTATATGTTTTCCTGCCTCATCCATTCCTAATTTCCATTTTTGTCAATGTCAAAACAGCTCATTCTCATACAAGAAGAATTGGCCAATATGTTATAAAACAATTGTCATCGGGTAGCCTCACTCAGAAACAGGGAAAAAATACAAAAAATAAATTGGACAATTTTGAATTACAGAATTGTACTTTTTTTTTTTTTTTTTTTAATTGCAGGAGATTTAATGGAATTGCACATTCTTATTACTGATGATGCAATTTTGGTCACTTGGGGACAGCTGGATGCCATGAAACTTTAGAAATATGTTTTTGTTTCTATGGATTAGGGTTTGCCAATGTATCTTATCTGTTCTGTAGCAGCTGTAATGATGGGGAGCTACTGAATACACACTTTTTTAATGTCAATAAATAAATAATGGATAATGAAAAGAGGATAAGTGCTTATAATGTAATTGTATATCTTGAACCTGCAAGGTGTCACTTTGCCAGTTGTTTGCAATTGTTCTCGAACAGGAAAACAAACTCGTAGCAAAACTAAACCCCAGAAGGATAATAACTACTGAATTTGCATCCACCAGTAAACACAGTTCCACATGTTTTCCCTGTATAAGATATGAATGAAGAATTATTAAATTTATACAGCACGAGAATTACATCATCAGCAGGAAGGGCATAGAAGAAGAAACCAACCAGGCAAGTTGAACTTTTGAGTGTTAAATGTCAAAAGAAAGGCCATATGCAGCAGCTGTGTTTCAGTGAATGAAAAGGATCCTCTTCAGAGACATCTACTATTTTATTGTGTCTAGTATTCAATGTGATGTAGTTGTGTATCATATAATAAAAGAAGACTGAAATAAAAAGAATAGAGAAATACAAAGCACCAACATTTCTTTCACACAAATTAAATTGTAAAATTACTGGTTCCCTCCATTTTCAGTAATCTTTAAGGCTGATAATTAGCAGAAGATTAGCAGTAATCTTCTGTACTCCAAAGATGTACCAATCCCAAACCAAAAAAAAACAAAAACAAACCAACCAAACTTAACTTTGTGGGATAAGTTTCCCCTGAGGAGGGCCACTTTATCCTCCACAGGAATTGAATTTGGCTGCACAGGTAGGCATCTAGTTCCTTAAGAAAGTAAGAAATTTATGCAAGAAGTGTAGAGATAAAAAAGGACCTATGGGAGATGCGTGTTCTTCTGAAGCAGAAGCTGGATGTCAGACAGGCTAACAGGTATCTGAAATGTTACTGAACATATGTTTGGTCAACTGGCACTCACTCGAATTTTTTTCAGAGCAATTAATGATATTTCACTCAGCTGCACACTCTACAGAGGCAGCTCATGACATCTTCAAACCATGCAGTTATCTAAAGCATGTGCACAGGGCTGACAGGGCATGTGTACAGTGCTGTCTGAAATATCCTACACAATTCCACCTGGCCTGGGACTGCTGACTGTTGGTTCAGAACAGAGTGAATTTCCCTTTTATTTTGTATTTTTCCCCCCACCTTTTTTAATACAGATAAATCTGAAATCCTAGAAAGTTTCAAATAACAGTAGACATCACTGTTCAGATGACTGCTGGAAGTGTTGGAACTGTTAGGCTTACAGAGGTCACGAGATTACTCTGGACATATGAATAAACTCTCCATTAACTATAATGAGAATTTAAAAACTTGGCTCATAGGCAAACACCTTTACTGAAAGAACTGAATTTTAGGATCAAGTGTTTGAAGATGCATTTCCTCTTTATATGGTTACTGAATATAGGCATGGTTTGTGTAGGTTGTTAAAGCTGTATGTTATTAAAGATATCCAACACTATGTAACAGTCTTTTCATTGACAGATTGCATAGGATCCCACAGGGTGACTCAAACAAGAAAATATAGTCTCTGTTCCAGCAATTAAATTCAGATCTGAATGCTGAGTAATATAGATGTCTTGACTTCCCTATGGCCAATATTTTACATTAGCTTGTAAGAAGTTCTTGATAAATATTAATAAACTATAGAAGTATTTTTGAAACATATACGTAAATAGAGTCCCTGTGATTATCTCCTCTAAAAATGTGATCGAATAGACACCCAAATCTTTATTAACATTCCATGCATTTCAATGCTGGATTTGTTTTCCATGTTGTATTTGTATTATTAATAATTTAAAAGATAATTATTTTCTTTACCTCTGTTGTTTTTGTCACTTTGTTGTGTAAAAATGTTTTGTGATAATTTTGTCTTTTGAGCATCATAAACAGTAACAAATGTTTTTTGATTCACTTACAAATTATAAGAGAAGAGCCATGAAATTTTCCTAACCTTTTCTCCAGCTCAATAAATCACAAACAGACAAGAAAGTTAAGCACTGCTTCAGTGGAAAATCAGCAGACAGATGTAGCACACATTCCCCTCAAAATAATTCAGAACCTGTTCCAATTTATCAAATGCCTACTTTATCTGTCAAAACAATGTCCTTTCTCAAATAAAGGGCATTGTTTCTGCAGCAAGAAAAAGGTTCTGATGTATTGTTATCTGCAAATGGATGGTGGAATAATGGAATAACAGGCAGCATTTCAAGCTAAGAGATCAAAGGGCAGAATACATTACAATTCTTGTTAAAATAAATTAGACTGAAATCATAATTTTAATAAAGACATTTATAACCTTATTTTTTGAGTTCCCAAATCAGCAGAAACAATAAGAAAATCCCTTTTAATATATAGGCTGATGCATTTCTTCCCATTGTGAGAACTTAAAATTTCAGTAATGTAATGTACATTAGTTGGTATCTTGTGCTGACATGACACTATCTTACATTTGCAGAGGAAATATTTTCAATTGCTTTATTCATTTTTTACTGTATTTTTATTTTACCATCATGCTGCAAAAACATGCTTAGATTTATAGATTAAGAATTTCTGTAAGCAAAATTTGGTATCTTGAAATCTTCTGGGATAATTTTGATCTTTAAATGTTCAATGATGTAAATATTAGAATCAAACTCCTCTTTATAAGCAGCCATCCTTTCCAAATTCCACTAATAAAATTAAATCAAGAATTAAATCCTTTTGAAGCCCTATCCTCTCTAGAGTAAATTAGAAAACAACAACAAAAAAAGTAAATTGTTAATAATTGTCAATTAGCCAAACACAGGCAGGAGTTTTAAGCATTTAGCAAATCTGTTTACTCAAACCTGGTTCTATTATTAAGCCATTGTAATGCTCAGATACTTCCTTTAACCTCAACATGTCAGATATTTATGAAGATTCCTGCAGCCAGCTTGATCCTGAGCTGAACTGTGACAACTTTGCACTGATGTATCTGTCTCTTCCATGATTGCATGTGGCTCTTTCATTCTTATATTCTTCCATTTTTCAATTCTTCTTTATGTAACTGTGACCTCTGCCAGTTATTAGGTTTTTCTCCTTATAATGCATTCTTTAATATCATAGAATCCTCTAAAAATACATGATTGAATCAACTCCTTTAGAAATTATTTATGTATAATTTGCTAATGACAGCTTCAAAAATTAACAATATTTCTTTTTTAAATAAACTGTTTACTTACTCCTTGATATTCATAATCTCTAAAATAGAATCTCAAGCATTCTATGAAAAGAAACCTGAGGATAAGAATTACAGAAAAGTAAAAATAGAGCCTTTTGTTATATATCCTCTGAGGTTAGATTTATTTCCAATCTAAGTTTTTATTTTGGTGCCATTCCAGGGCAAGGTAAAAACTAAGCTCATCATCTTTTAAACTTGGACATCTGTTAAAGCTCACTTGTGCCAGCTCTTGCTCAACTGCATAAGTAGATGTCTGTGATTATAAATAGTCCAGCTGAAATCAATTAGTCCTTGTACAGTGCAATACAGCTGATGGGGAATTCTAGAATTTTCCTAATTAAGATTAGACTAACCCAGAAAGATTACTGATATCATAACAAGCTTTGACCAGTGCGAAACTGGATAGAGTTCTGGAAGAGTCATTACATCCCCAGTTGCACATCAGCAGTTCCTGGCTCGAGGTAGTTCCACACACTCTCGTCATGTGAGAGCCTTCTCTGTTCTTTTGCAGGCTGGATTAAACAGCTGAATTCCGAAATTTGTACCACTGTGACTGATTTTGCCCACACATTGTGCTAGGGAGCACTCACATGAACAAAGCTACTGAAAAGCTGCAGGATGACTGCCAGCTAGTGGGTAGTGAGAAAAAACTTGGTGATAGAAATTGTCACTTCAGCACAGCCCAAATGAGAAGGGGTTGTGCATTTAAGTCTCAAAGGTATGCAGGATTGGGCTAGTACATGCAGACTACAATTCATTGAGAAATGAGGCATTCTTTTACTGTTTTTTGCTGCTGGAAGCATTAGAACAGCATTAGTTTGTCTTAACCAAGCAAAACACCATTTCTCAGGACAGTTTTGTTGTATTGATAAAAACAAATTTAAACCAACAGATAAATAAAGAATCTTGCTAGCAGAATGAATAAATACTAATGTTTTGACATTTAGACATACATATTCAAGAATCACTTCAAGATCTTCATCCCACCTATATTTTCAAGTAGTTGCCAATAGTTCTACCATTTTAAAAGCTCATAGCTGAAACTCAAGATAACTTTATATAAGGCATTTTGAATAGATAAATTCTTATGACTGATATTTAGACTCACAAGTGATGAAAATTAAGAACTGAGACACAACTACAAATGTCGTTTTAATTTAATAAAGATATTCTGTAGTTATTGACAAAAGAAAATGGTCATTAAATAAAGATTAATGAGGAAGTGTATTAAATTCAGTGAATGTAAAGATAAAATAAAAAATGTATCTGGAGAAAACAAACCTTTTTCTTCCAGATATTCCTAATCAAAATCAGAGACAAATTGAAATGGTTAATTAGGATCCAGGCTGAAATCTCTAGGCAACCAGAATGCCAGCTGAAATTACTGAGGTTTTCAGATGCACAGAAGATTAGGAATAGGATGATCCCAGATCAGTGGAGTTTATACATAGGACCACAATCTCTATTGAAATCTGACTTTGGGTTGCTCTGGAAGCAAGCTGGAAGAATAGAAAACATGCAATTTGAATATCAGCTATAAACTATCTGAAATCAAAATCAACAGAGATGCATCAGTGTAAATGGTTGGCAAAGAGTAAATAATTTGCTATAATCTCTGCAGACTGCAGCAGGAACTTTTCCTCAGAGTCATTTACAATGCTGAGAAAGCAAATTAGGACCTTGTTAACTCTAGTCTCTGCTGCCTTGCCCATTACATACTCACCCTTTTCCATGAAACAATCACAAAAGTGTGACTAAAAATGAATAGATAATTCTGATGTGATAGCACATTTCCCAGGGAAGGATGACATGACAAAGCACAGGAGACTGGGAACTAAACCTACCATATTTAGAACATGCAAAGTACCCTATGTCAAGTGAAAAAAATATCAGCAAACACACTAATATTTTCTGTGGAACCTTTTCAGATTCATGTTTCTTTATGACATTATATATAAAAAAATCATGCAGGATTTTTGGTTTGCAACAGTTTCCTACCTTTTGACTACATACTTCTTTTGCTTAAGGGAGAATTTTCTCAGCAAGAGTTCAAAAAGCCAATGCATAGCAAACAAAGTGAAAAAAATGTTAATTAGGGTGATCAAGACTATAAAGAGTACATTCTGTGTGAGAAAGAACACTCACAGAAAAAAAAAAGGTAAGAAAAAAATTGCCTTCTTAAGGAAGTTAAAGTATTCAGGAAATGTTTTATTCACTGATAGCCAAAAAAAACAGGATCTTGCCTCTTTACAATACAAAGTAATCAAGAATAAAATAAATTATATACAAGTGATTTGACAAAGCTTTTCCTAACTGTAGTAAAATTTCACAAGGTGGTCAAAAACCACATTGTTATCTACAATTTCCACTAATACAATTCTGCTCAATTATCATTTATGCTTTGAATGCTAGATTCACATTTTTGCAGATGTGAAAGAAAAATGAAGCCACGGGTGTCACTCTGCTTTCAAAAAAAAAGATCAACAAAGTGGTTTGTGGTTTGTATTTCCACTCTTTTCTAACAGAAATTCATAGGAAATCAAGTGTGAAACTGAATAGATACATAATATCCTTATTTTCCACTTGATATTCACGTGTTGATCTTGTAATTAGGGAAAGAAAATCAAGACAGTTTAATCTGGCTTCTCTCAGGAAAATGACTTGAAGAATACAAAGACCTGTATATAGTCATTAATTTAGAAGGCAACTGTGACTAATACTTAGATGAACACTCAGGCTTATGAAACCTTGATCTTGTCTGCTAAGTAGCTTTGTGAAAGGTAGTCCCAAATGGAGCTCTTTTTCCATATATCATTTAGTTTGAAAAGGAAAAACAACTCATTTAATTTACATTTCAACAAATTATGTTGACTTTGTTAGTGTATAGTATCAAATTAAATTGCTACACATCATATTTTTCTCCAAAGTTAAAATTAATTGTGACCTTGAGTAGATAGTTAAACATACAGTAAAATGACAATTTAAAAATGCAGTATTTCATTCTTAATTAAAAAAGGTTATTCATAACTTCCCATTTGGATTGTTTTACAGTTCTTTATCATTTGAGATATACATCAAAACATGAAAATAAAAACTATGGTTCTTCCAGTCTAATACACAGCTTACAGTAAAGGGAACTTTGAATATCCCCTTAGAGATTTCGGCAATGATTTTCCACTCCATTACACCAATTTCATACTGGGGTAAGTCCATTGATGTCAATGGTGTTACATCAGCTTAAAAACAATATGACAGAATAGAAGATCAAGGTTATTCAAGCTCTTATTTATGGTTATGGAAAATTACACACGTCTGATGTACATAACAAGACTCTTGTATTTTTTTTTGTTGTTTTGTATTTCTTCGATAATGAAAATGTCCTCGTATACAAAAAGGCAGAAAACTGAAGTTGAAACATAACAGATATTTACCAGCTAAACATACATAGGTGTAGACAGCAAGTGCTGGTTGTAAAATAACCATGCAGGATGACAGCTGTTCAGCTATACTAAAATTAAATGTGCGAAAAGTTTGAATAGACTGAATTTTCAGAATTTATGAAGTCCTAGGGAATTATAAATCAGGAGGATAATAAGTTTAGAATTATAATTACTTCTGCAGTACTAGTATTTTATATTTCTTTATTTACCTTAGTATTTTATTTTTATTTATTTTATATTTCTAGAAATTGAACCAGACTGATTATTGAGAATTTGTGAAATAGGTTGCTCTTGAAACATTAGCCCCACAAGTGAAAATGCTGTCATAGTCACAAAGTTAGTCTCCTTTCTGAATCATAAAATTGATATAACTGGCTGAATTTTCATCATAGCTAAAACACTTTACCTGAGAGCAGTCTGCATCTACTTCTAATACACAATGCTGCCCGAATATTCCACCGAACTGTTTGCACAACATGTCTGACCTGTGGCAGAGCATATCTGAGTTTTCTGTGAAAAACTCTCAAGTGTCTGTGGTGGGGAATTTACTTCTCTTTTCTTCTAGATACTATTGCCTTTCTCAAGAGCAGAGGAGATAGAGGCATAGGATTCTTCCTCTCCTAGCTCATGCTACAAGTAATGCTGGAAAGACTGCAAACCCTTAGGGATCAGTAGATTTATTCACAAAGGTTTGTAAGAAACATACACAGACAGTCAACATGGACTCATTCTCAACCAGAGCTGGGAATCATGCATTCAGGGAATCCTTGGTTGACTCATCTACCTTTTATTCACAGACCTTCCAGATTTTTTTCTACTAAAGTATTACCTAGCAATACCATCAATACCATCACCTGCCTTGTATTTGTGCAGTATTTTTTTTTTTTGTCTAAGAGCACTTTGCATTTTTACTTACTGAATTGCATGCTTTTCTTTAATACAGTTTTTCTAATTTTCCTAATTTATTTTATTCTAATGCTAAAACCGCTAAATGCCGAGACCTTTCTCTGTATCTTGTCATTTATAGGGTAAGACCCATCAGGAGCACATGCTCTTAAATAGTCAAAATCACTAACAGATAATTGTGACAGGCTTAGGTCATTCTCATCTCATTTTTCTCTTTCCTTCATTTTTCCAATATTATTGTGATTCTCTCTTTAACACTTTGTCAATAGTTTTCCAACTACATAATTTTTGGTATTGGAAAATATGACATGGGATTATGTCAACAGCTCAAAATTTACAACATTCACTGCTTTTTAATTCTCACAAAGCCTTCTCTCTCCACAAAGAAGAAATGATATGTCATTTGAAGATAAATATATGAATTGTTTCTTGTCACCTTAATGTTAAAATCTTTTACGTGGCTGGATTTTGGCCCAGGGGTTTTATTTACTTTCTGTCTGTAAACAGATACAGGCTTGGAATTCTATTATTACAAGGAATTGTGAATAAAGCTACCCTATAAATGCAGCAGTATCCACCAGTTGTTGTATTTTCTTCTGAAAATACTTTGGAGAAGAGCAAACAGTGTGACATCTTGGTATAAAGTCCTTTTATTTTATGAAGCATCACATTGCAGTATCTAAATTTAGTGATTTGCAGAGTATCTACTTATCAGGAGGAAACTCAATCTATTTGCCTAAACATACATATCTAATACCATCCAAAATAGAACAGCTAGTTTATCACACCCAACTTGTTCCAGAAAGGTATTTATTTCCAGTACATTCTTCATCATATCTTTCCCAAGTAAAAGGAAGCTTGGACATGTAGACCACATGTAGACTGATACACTCTAAATGCTAAATTTTGGTTTTTTGAATCTATGCTTGAGCTCAAAATAAATATGAGATTATTTAACTGAACTATTAAACAAACAAACAAAGCAAACAAAGCAAACAAAACAAACCCAAACAAAACAAAAAAAATAAGCAAAACCCAACCCTCAAACCTCAAATACTCTTGGAAGAAATAAAAACCAAGAAGCAATAAAAACTTAAACTTAATAACAGAATGTATAAAAATGGAAAAATATTGATGCAAACAAGAATGCACACTAATCTATAATAAATATACCACAGAGAACTTGGATATGCAGATACATATTGATTTAAAAAATACATTAAGTTAGTACAAAAGAATGGATAGTTTCCTGTTTCTCCTGGGTAAAAGTAGGCTAAATCAGATTGGACCCTCTGCCAGGTCTTTTATCCTATTACAGACTCATTTCACGCTGAACTGAGCCACCTTCTGGAAAGGTCTGTCTTTCTTATGCAATTTAGAATAAAAGTAGCCAAGTCTTTTACACTAACAGCTAACATTCAGATGGGTACAGTTCAGTAAGATTAAACCCATCCTGTCTATTCTCCTACTCCAATTGTTTTGTAGATTTAACCTTGTGTTTCAAAAGTTACATCAGTGGGGTAAAAGTAGATTGCCAGAAAGTAACTTCATTGCTTCCTGGGTTATTTAATTGGCCAGTGTTTTTATCAATGATATTTTAACAATTAGCAAGCTGTCTCTAAAATTAATTTTTCTTATTTAGCCCTTTGCAATCTTTGACAGACTGAGAGAGTTGGGGCTGTTCAGCTAAAGAAGAGAAGGCTCCAGGGAGACCTTACTGCAGCTAAGAACAGGCTGGAAAATGACTTTTTCAAGGGCAAGTAGTGATAGGCTTAAAACTGAAAGAGAGTAGATTTAGATTAGTTGTGAGGAAGAAATTCTTTACTGTGAGCCACTGGAACAGGTTGCCCAAAAAAATTGTGGACACCTCATTCCTGGAAGTGTTCAAGGCCAGAATGGATCAGGCTTTGAGTAGCTCCTGTCCAATGGAAGGTGTCCCTGCAGTGGGATTGGGATTCTTTCCTACCTAAGCTATTCTAGAAATTTCCAGAAGGTTTTGAGGATTAGTTTTGTTTTGATATTTGTATTAAACAAACTATTTCCCTGGTTTGTCAGATGCAGGTATTGGAGAAATAATGTTTTGAACATCATTTTTTGATGAAGTCAAGTTTGTAAACTGTTGCAGTTGTTCTTGGCTGGCTGTCAGAAGCCCATCCATCTGCTCTCTCACTCTCGATTCTGGACAGGATAGTGAGAAAAAAAGGTGGATGAGTGGAAACAGAGAGGGAGAGAGGAGAGAGAACTAAAATGAGTTTAGTTTATTGATAAGTTATAGAGCTCTCAGAAAGTGAGAAATAAGGGCTCTTGGCCCATGGGATTTTAACTCAGCATTTTCAACAGGGCAGGAGAGTGTCCTATGTACAACATACAGTGCAGGAGTTATGGACAGATATATGTGAAACATAGTGAGCACTTGCTACACTTTTGTTGAAGCCCTTTTGTTCTCTCGGGAAAAATTATTCTCACAGAAGTTAGTGCATGACTCTTACTTTAGTAGTTAGGACACACCTTAGAACCATATACAAGAATTTAATTCTTTTCTTCTTGATGTTTTAAACATTTTATAAGCTAATAGTTTTGCCAGCAAAACAGAAATACTCGTTCAAATTCAAAAGCATTCAAAGGAGACCAAAATGTTTGGAGACGTCTCTTTTACAAGGTGTATAAGTAATCTTCTTCCAGATTCAAATTTCAAATCAAATCATAAGTGCAGTCATCACAAAGAATTCTCAATTTTTCTTATATATTTAAAGCTAGAAAATTGCTTTATTTCTAATCAATTTTGTATTTCTGTGTTGAACAACCATTTTTCTTAATGCATATTGAGTCCAAAACTGCTGAATTGTCTCTGAGTCACTACAAACCAGCAACTATAAACCTGTCTTAAAAATCCAGTTTCTCTACTTTAGTAACACAGGAATAAGACCCGCATACCATTCCCTTCTTATCTCCTCGAGCAGCTGATTACACATGTGTCAGTTTGTTAAATTTTTAGAATCTGTAGTTCAAAATGGAGTTAAAAAGTCGTTAAAACCCACAGTGAACATCTTTCTCATATCCTTTGTGAAATACAATGCTAAGCACGTTCATGCTCAGGAGAGCATTTCCAAATGGAACAAACTGGGCGCTTTCAACTCTTTTGTGAACTGGTGTTTCAAAATTTTCCTGAGTGTTTTCTTCCTGATGTATATACTAATTTTTTTTTCCTGGAAGTTGAGCTAAATAAAATTTTTAATTCATCAAGAAATCAATTTTGTTCACACAGTTACATATTGTAAGCATTTATTTTAGTTATTTGGTTATTCACTTTAGTCATTTCATTAATGGGAACTCAGAAGAGAAAAAATATTCTTTCGGCTCAAATCAAAAGGAACATTTTTAAATGTATTTTTTGCAATTCAACACCTGAAATAATTTCTTTGAATAAATTTTTGCCTATTTCATCTTCAAGATTTTGACACTCTAAGGTTTATTATATTTCTTTTGAAAGGCAGTTAAAATTTAAAATAAAATTTTGTGTTGCAAAAAAAAAGGAAGAAAAATGTACATTACCCATGCCTTATTTCAATAATTATAAAGTTTATTTGATTTTTTTTCAGTTTTCAGAGGAGTATCTGTTTTCCACTGAATTTTGTAATATTCACATGACTATGAGGAAACAGGTAGCAACTATATCTTTGAGAATTTTCATAAATATAGGCATAAAAACCAATAAATTTTACCCTATACTTCCAGCATTACTATCTGGCTCTCTAATGCTGTATCTAATGCCAGCTTCAAATTAGTTTTGAATTGACTATCAAGACATATTCATTGGCAATCTCAGTCTTAATCGGATCTACTGATTCTGTTCTCATCTTTATTTCAGATTCCTACAATTCTTTTCTCAATTAACCTCTCAAAATTACAGCATCATTTGGCGTCGAACATGCTATACTATTTCCATGTTTCCATTTTTCTTTACTTTCTAATTAAAATCATATTTCTTGTTATTTTTTTCCTTGTAAAGCACTTCTCACCTTTTTCATTTTAGGAATAGAGTTTTCATTACTTCCCTTTGTTTCATTTAACAAAAAAAAATATATCAAAATGCTCTACAGCCTCAGAATGAAAGACTTTTTAAAACTAAATGTGTTTCTTACCTTCCCCTTAGCTGGCACTCATTTTGTTTTTGTATAAAGAATGAAGTGTTTTCTAAACAACTTACAGTTGTTCTCTTTATGAAGTAAGAGGATCACCCATTTTACAGTAATTTTATTAGTTCACAAGTACTCCAGTTAAAGTATGACAACAATTATTCAAAACCAGGTATCAGGTCTGGCAGTGGTTCCTACTAATAACAACTCATCTTCTCAAAAAATATGTTTGAGAGAGATAAATATTCTTTTCACGAGGCCACCTTCCTTTCTTCCTTTTTTTTTTTTTTTTGGGGGGGGGGGGTTTGTTTTGTTTTGTTTTGTGCACAGGAAAGACTTGACACAATAGCTCACACTTCAGCATGATTGATGTTTGAAATCACTGGAAAGGACCCTGTGTAGTCCTATGCTGTTCACACAGCTCTTCTGCAGTCTTCTGTCATTCAATGCAAAAGTCTCAAAGATTATTTCAATGATACTTGACACATAGTTTAGGCTGTTTTATAAAGATCATAGTGCAAATACCAGCTCCAAATTGGCATCTACCTTTGGTCAGGTTATTTGGCAATACTGACGGAAATCTGGACTCAGTTTCTGATACCACTTCTTGATTTTTTATTTTACAGTTCATTCTTAATTGCTACTGTTGATATTTAGACAATATTTTTCCAATGCAGTTATAAACAAGAAAAAACTCTCACAAACTGGGAATAACATCCTGACACCAAAAAAGTAAACAGGGATGAGATTTATATTTCTTGAAGTTCAGCCCAGAAATCAATTGCTGAAACAGAGATATCTGGTGAGGTGTGAGAGAACTGAGGGCACTAACCTGACTTGCAGTTCCTCACCAGAAGCACACACGTTTCCTGCAGATCCTGAGTATCCTGGTATCCTGAGATACCAGCTGCATGCACAACACCTCAGATGTCATGTGTCATTTCAGATAGATCTCACTACCTAGGCTTCAGGAACTGAATCACACTACTTCTGAGAGGTAGGTAAAATACATCTTCTGTGTATTTATAAAACACAGCCAAATCATACAAAATAAACATTAAAGTAATTCTAGGAAGTTTATGTAAGATCTCCCTTAAATGCAGGTACGCATAGTTCAATTATTATTTATATGCTGATGAAATAGTTTTGTCTGTGGCAGAATTAAGTGAACATGCTCTCACACTCTTCTTCCCAAGTCATCTATTGGTTAGATATGAACATTTTGGTTTAAACTAGTGCTTTTCCTATGCATTTAATCAGAAAGTGACTTGAAACAAGAGAAAGAAATTATGATTACCTTTTTTGTGAAATTTAATTAGAAATCCCATGGAGTCAGCATGTCCATACCTTGAGGGAGGGTAGCAACAAGCCATCTGGTCTCTTTAGAAGAAATGCTGACAGAGTTTCAAGTTTCCTTGGCCAGAGGAAGAGACTGTGGTCTTATTTATTTATTGAGAGAGACGTAAGTATCACTTTATCACTGGAATCATACTGTTTATGCAACTTTTCTTAAAAATCCACTTTGGAGAAAGATTTATGAGCATTATGCATCCTAAGGTTATTCCAAGTCTCGGTGTGGCCTGACAAGTGCATAAAAAGGGAAAATCATAGAACATAGGCCACCTCCCATACCAATGAAGTGACTAGATTGGTAGACAGAGAAAGCAACAGGTTAATGGGTTATACTTTCACAGCAGATGTGATATTCTACTTTCTCTACACTGTGAGAGAACTGTAAGGGTCACTATTTATCTCATGTGCTGTTATTCACTATGCAAATATAACTTAAAATTTCGTGACTATAGATTTAGAGATAAATATTCAGAACTAAACAGTGTGTCTTTGTTGCTGAGATGAAGACAGTTTAATATGTCTCATACAAATGTTCCCATTTATAACAGTATTCTGCTTTGAAATTTAGGTCATTATCAATACACCATCAACTGAGTGACAGAAATACTAAGATCTTACAGCAGTCCAGAGAAAAGAAAAGCTTCTCATACTCAAGAAAAATGAGATATCAAGGGAAATACTGAAGCTTTTCTTTACTTTGAGAGCCTGGAACTCAGAGTATTTCTCTCTATAGCAGAAAAAAATGTAGAAAAGTTTAGAAGGAATAACCGCACTGTCAGAAAATGCAAGTTGTGTCTCTAAGCCTCTCCAATTTTCACTACAATGTGTTATGTTAGAAGAATTGTCATTAAAAATTTAGAATTGCATGAGTTGGATGGATCTTAAGATCATTTAGTTCCAACCCCTCTGCCATGGGCAGGAACACCTTCCACTAGACCAAGCTGCCTATCCAACCTGACACCTAAAACCAGCAGGAATGAGGCATCCACAGCTTCTCTGGGCAACCTGTTCCAGTGTTTCACTACCTTCACTGTAATAAGTTTCTTCCTAGTATCTAATCTAAACCTGCTGTCTTTCAGTTTAAAACCATTCTTCCCTGTTCTGTCACTACATGCTCTCGTTTAAAGTCCCTCTCTGGCTGTCTTGTAGACCCCCTTTAGACACTGGAAGGTATCCTAAGATGCCCCCAGAGGCTTCTCTTCTCCAGTCTGAACACTAATTATTTCTGCCCTGTGTGTGAATTTCACTGATAAATATCAGGGTTTTTTTAACTTTCTCAATGTACTGCACTACAAAAATCTGAATTATGAAAGAATAAGACTTTATTAATATTCCTTAAATGACACAAATTGTCTGTATTCTGTCTTTGCTTCAGAAAGCCACAAGAAACTGTGATTGAAAATCCTCTTTGCTCCATTACAAAGTTCTTCATTTGACAAGGATGAGTCCTTGCACCTGAGAGGTGTTAAGTGTCTTTGGAAGCTCACACATTTGCTGTTGAATTAAGAAGCTTCATATGCTGAAAACCTCAGATTAGAATCTCTCTTACTGTTAGTGCATTCAGCTTGCTGAGGGGCTTCTTCTCTTCCACTAATGAAAACTATATTCTTTATACATTTGTTTTGTCATAATTTTTGTGGTCTGATCCACACACTAGCTTCAGTACAAGGACATTTGGTTGGATAAGCTACTGAAAGATTCTTTGTAGTTCATGTTACTTTTCATTAGGTAGGAGAGGATATTTCTGTTTCATCTAACAGCATGATAAAACACATTTGGGGGTTGAATTACATGGTCACAGTCATCACAAAGTAATTGTCATCAAGTAGCTGTGCCACTGAGGGTCTACAGAGAAGAACAATGCACTTTAAGACTACACTTTTGTCTCTTAAGTTGGGCTTCTTCCATAAGCCAGCAGAAGAAGATCTTTAAACAAGTTATCAGGGTCAGGGTTGTTTTGAACAATGTTCCAATGTTTCCCTGATAATTGCTTGAATTCTGCCTATCTATTCTTTAACCTAGTGACATGGCTAATAGAAAGTTATTTGTGTTTTGATGCAGAGTTTTTTCAGTAAGAGCTCCACTTGTGCTTTTTTAACTCCAGGTTTATTCTAGGCATGAGGGAATTGTGCTTAAGGCAAGAACCTATAAAATAAATAAAACTTGTTTCTCAGCCCATCAGACCTTTTCAATAAAGGCCTTTATGTTAGAGAATCACTTGAATATAAAATGTTATTTAATCAGTAAGTCCCAGCTTTTATTAAAGCAAGCAATTTTAGTATGCTTTTTGTTCTTATGAATAGGTATATTTTCTATGATAGGCAATATTTCATCTTGAAACTTTTTAGTAAAACTATGTATCAAAATAATGTCCCTTTTTTCCATTATGTTCAATATGGAGATGAAATATTTTATGATTTTTCTCTGCACTTGTCAAAATAAACAAAATATAATTTCTAGGATAATTTGTAATGAATTTTAAACTTTGTTTTTTTCTTGGCAAGTTACATTTTCATCTTTACAATGTGGAAATAAA
The DNA here is from genome assembly GCF_903797595.1 of Erithacus rubecula. NCBI lineage: Eukaryota > Metazoa > Chordata > Aves > Passeriformes > Muscicapidae > Erithacus > Erithacus rubecula. Next base: position 58,894,162 of record NC_136658.1, read on the forward strand.
GAAGATTCATGTATGTTTTTCTCTGGATATATAACACGCCACTTTGACACAAATAAACGAATAAGCTTACAGTAAGGTATATAACATCTACTAAGTAATGCAACAATTATTATGTGTACTGTTATTATTTATTATTTTGGAAATGAAATAACTTGCATGTTAATTATACTTCCACACTTATTTAAATGCTATTTTCAACATATTTGTCTTGGTAAGAAAAAAATCCATGTAAAGCCTATATTTTGATTTATGATGATGAAAAGCAAAACATAATAAGTTTCCCTCCATTTCTGACAGAAACAGCAGTTTTATTCTTTATATCAGTGCTAGAATTCCAGCTCCTTCTTTGGAAGAAACTCTGGGAGTTTTTATGTTAAATGAAGAATGTTTTCTTCTATACCTACTGGAATTAACATTCCCATTGAACTAGATGATCTTAAAAGACTCTTCCAACCTGGATGGTTCTGTGATTAAAAAACAAACAATAAGCCCAAAACCATAAAACCCACAAAATATTGAAAGACAACACTTGTATTTGAAGTGAGTATCAATTGTGACTAAAATTATTGTGGAAAACATTCAAAAGGGCATTGAAAGTGCTTGTAAAGCACCTGAAAAGTAGTTTTGAAAGAATTTTTCAAACCATAGTGATGTTAGCCAGAAATTGATGACAAACTAAATAAACTCTCTATATACAAAACTGGGAGAGAGTTTACCATTTGGAATACAGAGCCCAAATTAATCATTTGTGTAATTTGAATTAAGACAGTTGGAATTATCTGAGAAATTAATATAGCCAAATTTGTTAAAGATATGGTACTGTAAATACTGCATTGTCAGATGTACATCTGCTCAACAACTGCCTCAGATAAATAAATAAGAGACTCTTTCCCCTCAACTAAAAGGAACTTAAACTTAACCCAGACTATCCCAGTGCAGAAGTGGCCTTCAAACAAAGTATCTGTATTTTTCACTTGGAATCAAACAGGCATCTAAAAATGATATAAAGAAAGAAAAGAAACCAAAATAAAAGAGAAGAAATTACCAAAGATCAGAAAGGAATAAAGGAAGGAGGGCAGCATGAAGGGGTACTCAGAATACAGCATTCAGTCACTAGCAGTCTGATCTTCAAAGGATTTCAACCAAGTCATTAAAATAGGAGGTTAGTTTTTAATGAGAAGGTATACAAGATGCCTAGTATAATTAGACAGTGGGCTCTGAGGATTTACAGGACTTATGAATTTTTTAAAGAGAATAAATAGCTGAGCAAACTGAGTTTAACAAGTACAATCCCTAACATTTTGCAACCTGCACATCTGTAAATTGTTTTAATGTTATTGTTTTTCAACCCCAGCTGGCAACCAAGCCCCACACAGCCGCCTGCTCACTCTCTCACCAGTGGGATGTGGGAGAGAGCAGAAAGAATAAAAGTGAGAAAACTCATAGATTAAGATGGTTTAAGAGGTAAAACAAGAGTTGTGTGGACACAGGCAAAGCAAGACAAGGAATTAATTCACCACTTCTCATGGGCAGGCAGGTGTTCAGCCAGGAGAGCAGTCACATGTGACTGTGTCTTGAGAAGACAAACACCACCACTTTGAACAGCCCCTTCCCTCTACCTCCTCCTCCCCCAGCTTTATATGCTGAGCATTACACTGTAAAGTCTGGAATATGCCTTAGGTCAGCTGGGGTCAGCTGTCCTGGCTGTGTCCCCTCCCAGCTTCTTGCACGCTCTCAGACTTCTGCTAGTGTTGTGGGGTGAGGGGCACAAAAACCTTGACTCTGTTTAAGCCCTGCTCAGCAATAGCTAAAAGATCCCTGAATTATTCACACTGTTTTCAGCACAAATTCAAAACAGAGTTCTATACAGCTTACAGAAAAATAAGTGTACCCCAGCCAAAACCAGCACAAATACATATACTTTGAACCTTATGAGGCACTGTAAAACAAGTTCCTTCCTTACCAGCAGTTTAATTGGAAAATCCTACCATGGGTTGCATTGGATCCTCTCATCTTCTCTCCCCACCATTCTCACACAGTGAAAGCTATTCTTTTTTCACTAGACAATCCATCATGTGTACTTTACTTATGTACAAAAGAGTTTAGTAGGGTCAGTAAGTGAGAGCAAGGCCGTGCTTTCATGGAGGATTTTTTCCCCTTTGTTTACTGCTATGCAGTTAAAAGGCTCAAGATTTACACAAATGCATCATTTACTTGAAATGTTGATAAGTTCTCCTAGTGATCATCACTTCTAAATGCTAGACAATGACAAACATTTGAGGTAGAGTAAAAAAAAAGTAAGAATTGGTATTTATAGAGAGAAACTTTAAACTGTATCTTGCTCACACATATATGAAGCCTACAGAAGCATTGTTTAGAGTTCTATTTCTCACTAGCTTGATCTAGTAAATCTAGTAGAGATGCTTTTTTCTTTTCCATGTCATGGACCCTCTTCCTTTACTTTGCTTTTGTTTTCCATGCCTGGCTGTGGTGGCTTCCTTCTTGAGCTCTGTGCCTCTCTATTTTTGCCATATGAGAAGGATTTTTGCATATAAGCATTTACCAACCTTTTTTATTTTTAGGAAATAAAAGAGCTGAATGCACATTTTAATACATTTTTAATGGCTGTTGCTGACAGACAAGAGACTTTGTTGGTATTGTCTTACATTACTATTATGTTACAAGACTTTTATTTTTATCAATATCTATTGTGCCGTCTGGTTAAAATGACAAAGACTCCCACGCTGAGAAAATTGAACAAGCTTTTCACTTCATTGAAGAAAAGGACCAGTTCGGGCTGCAATGGCTTTTTTTTAGGAGAGGGGGAGTCATTGTTCACATTCTATTGACTCTATAGTTCCTGTTAAATAATGTTCATGTATTATTAAGAGAATATTCATCTTTAGGGTACAAATAACTTTTTTAAACCACTGTTCCATCTATCGCGTTTCCTCATGAGACTTGGTCTTCTGCTGCCACCTATAGCCAATATAAGGTATTATTGCATGGAGTGCCTTGCGCAATGAAAATCATAGGGGCATGTTAAACAGTTTCAGAGATATTCCTCCAGTTTTTCTGTCAGCATAATTTTGTTTATAAAATACCTTGGAGACAGTCATGTAGAGATACAGCAAGGGAAATCACAGAACTGGGCAAAACCATTCTCATTTACCTGTAGTCATTAACTTTTTGTTATAGGATCAGCATATTCTAGTCTAATTATTGTCCCTCCAAAAATGAAAAGAGTTCCATCTTTTGACTACATACATCAGTTCTCTTCTGTGTTTGATCATTGTTTTTTGTGCTCCTTGTGTTCAAGATAGCACTTAGTGATAAGGTTTTCTTGCATCCCACTCTAAGCTGGTGAAATATCCTTTTCTTTGTCCTTCATGCTCATCATTCTTTTGCTGTATCAGATTGTGAGGAAAATTCAGACTGGTGGTTTTCTTCTCTTGTTTGTAGCACACAGTACAGATTAAATTCCGCCAGGGTCCAGGCCTCCTGGAGCTGTAAATCTCACAACAGGCACTGCACAGATGTCAGAAGGAATACCAACATTTGCTTCCTTCTGCTGAACCTCTGTAGGCACTATGAAAGAAACTTCTGCTAAGAAATTGTACAACACAATGAAGTTCTAAAAAGGTGTAAAAATGAGAAAACCTCAGTATATTGCCCTTTACTTAAACGTGGTGATTACCATCTACGGAGGATTGAGATCAAAATGACTCCACCTGTTCCATCTCTGGGGTCTTGCTCCAGCAGCAGAAACAAGTTCCAGACCATAGCATATTGTAGCAATATAGCTGCAATGCAGCTGGAGCCAACTCTTTCCTATGCAGAAGAAAAACAATAGCTTAGACTGTGAACACTGAAAGGAAACAGGTAGTTTTGTGTGTATCTGTGTTTTGAGGAAAGGGGAGGATATGCCTCAAAATCTGAACTTTTGAATATTCAAGAGGAAGCCTGCTACATGCTAGTTAAGACTGGGATAGGCTAGCTGTAATTTTCTTATTTGAATTTGACTATAAAAATGTCACTTCCAGAATCCTGCAGTTTATTAAAGAGGCATGAGACAGAACCACCAGCTGATACAATAAGCACGTTTCTGCATTTAAATTACTTAAATTGGGAAAACTGGAGATAGAAGTTCAGGTAAAGGAGGGGAAAAGAAATGAAAAGAGCAAGTGACTTCAGGAAACTAGAGGCAGCCTCGAAAAAATAAGGTGAAAATCACTGCTGGAGGAAAGGTCTGAGAAGCAAGTGAAGATTCCAAATGTCATATACATGGAGGAGGTGACATGGGAATTGTCAGGGGCCTTGTCTGATGTCCCCCAAGGTGGCTGTCAGCAGCAGCATGGTGTAAGAGGCACAACTTCCTGCCTGATTTTCCCAGACCAGCAGCAATCTCAGTGTGGCACTGGGAAGATGAACCTAGAAAGTGTAATACAGAGGAAAGTGAGCAGGTGTGCATCATAACCGGTGGAGTGAAAGCTCTCATTCTCAGGGTTCACTACTTTTGATATATCTTAAATAAATATCAGTTTACATATCCACTATGGTTTTTACTCTCTCTGGTCTCTATCAGCATGACAGACCATCTCATGCACAGGAGTAGAAGTTGAAAATACACAGAATCCCTGGTAATATCCCTACAAACTCAGTAGTTCCCAGCTATTGTTTGTTCTGCTCTCTGTTTTCTTTGAAGCAAAAATTATTCACAAACCAAGAAGTAAATGCCTTATATATAAGCATAATGCTTATGTTGAGCACTACAAATTAAATTGGTCTAGTCACTGTGAAACAAGATCAGGGAACTTCTGAGGAATTTAGAACTGAAGAACCTTAGGCTTAGATGTCTGTGCCTGGTGGGTACAGAGAAACTAAAAAACATTACCAATTTAAAAAATATTTTAAAAGAGGAGGTTTTTTTCCTGATGAAGGAATAATTGGTGGTGACATCTTTTCCTGTTAGACCAACATTATTTTATCCATCAAATAGATCTAAATTTTAAAAATATCCCTTTTAAAAAACACCCCTTACTCTCATCATAATTTTCTTTCTTGCTCACCTCCTCATTTTTATAAATTTCAAGGCCTGAAAGTCCCATGAAATTTCTGATTGACCTTCTTCTTAGCACAATTTTTAACCCTGTTCAGTGGCTTCTCACAATAACACATTTGCATAACTGTGTTTATCAGCTACAATGACCTTCCTCTTGCCTTCTACCAGTCATTGTAATTTAACACAAGAGGTACTTCATATACTACAGATTTTAATATGCCTTTTGCTGAAGAAGGTCTCATTTGTAAACACAGCCAGAATGTAAGTTTCATGGTTAAAATTACTCATAGATGTGCATTGTGTCTTTCACAGATTCATTATATCAATCTGGTGAATTTTATTTCAAATAATATTTTTACCTGCAGAGAAATAAGTTTTATTTCCTTTGTTTTCATTCTTAGTAGTAAAATATAAAAAAAATTAATTGAAAACCACCAATAGCAGATTTGACATAGCAGATTCTTATAGGCATAATACTAATGTTTTCTGCTTTATCTTACAGTAAAAAACAGGAAATAGTATGCCGACTCAGAGTAGAAACAAATTGCACCAAAGGGATAATAGGGCAAGTATTTTCCAGATTATTTCTATATATTAAAACATAAACTGTGAAATAAAATATTGGCATAGTTCATAAATGTCTTCTTTGGACTCTTTTTTTCACCCTCAAAAAATTACACCAGTTGGTATTAATTCTCTCTAATTTTAATTATGTGCTGATAGAAATTACAAGTGTTAATTGTTGTATACTTTCAGAAACACATATACTACATATTTTGATGTTGCCATTTTGAAGTGAATTAAACTGCTAAATGAGAACATGTACAAGAAGAATCTGAATTTTTCATTTTGATGGAAAAAACTAAACCAATGTTTCTTCCACAGGAAATAATTATTTTTAAATTATGCAATAAATAATGTCCAGACTGTGGTTCTCTTTTCAGATTATTAATATGAATTTTTACAGGCTCTTCAAAAATGCTGCAAAATTATAATATATTATATAATGTAATAAATATTATTTGTTCCTGTGTGAATAGTGTAAATATATATTAAAGAATTTATTCCTTATCAGCCAAAGTGCTTGTTCATTACTCACCTCCAACTGACTTCTTTGCCTGAGAACTTATATCTTTATTCATCTTAATGAAGGAGTTAACAGTATTCCATTGGCATGAATGGCTACTATGAAAAGAGTCTGAGAAATCAATCCTGGATTAAGGACTGAAGGATTTTGGCCCAATCTGTATGAAATATAAGAATATAATTCAGGGAAGATGAATTATCATAATCTATTGTCTGTTGATGGACTCTGTGATGACTGCACAACATGGCACTCTGGATAGCAGTAAATGACTATTGTACTTGAGAAGTCAGATTTATTTTGCACATGTAAGACATTATTTTCATTCTTGGTCTTCAAGGACTCTTTGCTCAGAATCTAAAATGTTTCATCAAACAATGTAGCATCTGTTAAAATCATAATCACTTGCACCAAAATTCATATAAAAATTTAAACTGTGCTTTACTTTCTTTGTATTTATTGTCCCCCCAAAATAAGTGCCTTAACAGTTTGGGAGTTATATATCTGGTTTATATGGTGGAAAAAAAGTGTTTCACTATATTTTAGTTTTTAGCTAACATCAGAAGTGCAGCAATGTTAATTTAGAAAAATAAATGTGCTTTAACTGTTTTTATGGGCCATGCAAAGACAGAGTAATAAAACAAGCATGTGGGCTTTATTAATCTATCATGAATAATGTTATTAGCATGAATATATTATGCAAACTTTAGTCGATTTGCAGTGTGATTTGTAAGAAATTAAACCACAGCTTGTTAGTGTGTAGGTAAAGAGGAATCTTAAATTCTACTAGACCTAGCTGTTGAATCTTAACTGTACGTAAAAAACTCAGGAAACCAAGAAGAGATGAAAGAAAGGATCAAAGAATGTCAAAGATATCTATTGCTGCCTAGTAATTGTCATTTTGGCATCCAGTAACCATTGTCTTTTTAAAATCACACTAAAGTCGTGAAAATACAAATATTAGCTTAATAGTAACAGCCTAATCTGTTTTGAAGTTCTGAATCTCCTTTTAAATTGTCTTTTATGTCTTCATGCACTACATCATTCTGTGCATATTTGTTTTTAACCCAGGGACATGATAATAAATGATAAGGTAAAATCTACTTTTTTGTTTTGTTTTGTTTTGTTGGTTTTTTTGGGTTTTTTTAATAGTCTTTTCTGGGTTTTTTTTAATTTCTTTTCATTTTCTCTAAGGTTGTGAAAGTCCTTTAAGATTCTGTTTCTTTTTGGAGAAGCATAGTTTGGAAACACACAAATTTTCAAATGGTATTCTCCCTGTACATCAGGAATATTCTCTTGAATAGCAGGAGGGACATGAAGAGAAATTTAGTCTTACAGAAAATATTCAGAGATTGCACAGTCCTTTGACTTGACTGAGAGCAATTTGACTTAACACATTTCTGTTTGAGAAACACCCAGTGATATCCAGGGTTGAAAATCCATTGTATAAACATAAAAGGGGACCTGTATGTACTTCAATGTTAGTATTCAAATTAAAGTAAAATGTTTAAAAATATTTAGTAGCCCAGTAAATCGGTACAAAAGCCACATTGTCTCTTTGGAATTTAAATTCTTTTTCCTTAGGAGGTAAAATGAATTATTTATGGAAATGACTTGGTGAAAGAATTCTGTCATTTTACCTGTAAGTTGGGTAAGTAATAAGTCTTTTACACCTCCCAAAGAAGAATCAAAAAACCTTGCCCAACAAAGATCCTGAAGTTCATTGAAATAATAACAAGTGAAAGAAAAACAAGAAGTTTAGAGTTGTGGCTGAACCTCAGTGCTTTATGCATACACACATGGACATGAAATACAAAACACTTTTAATGGACTTTATTCTACTTGAGTATTACACAAGCTTAATTAGGTCACTCAATTTAGAGCAGATCTAAACATTGTACAATGAGGTTGTACATGACTCTGTGAAGTGACCATCTTATTTTCTACTTATTCCCTATTCCGACTTTGATTTTCAAAATTGATGTAAATAATATTTAAAATACTTAAGAAATCTTGAGTCTATCAAAACCTCAAAAATAAAACATGATACAATTAAATGGTACATGTGTCATATCAAAACAATTGGAAACATATCTCAAGAGGACAAAAAAAAATCACAAAAGATTAGGGACATATTTCAAAATACAGCACCGAAGCAATCAACAATCATTAAAATGAACAACATATCACCATAGGGAGTCCTAAATTAAAAATCCTTCATACTTCAGAAGTCAGTATAGTTAGTGTTGGCAATGGTACACTTGGGATTATTTTAATATACTATAGGATCTATCTGTTTGGTTGATATGCATAGTTAACTCTTTGATCAGTTATCATTTGTAATTTCCATTTGATTTTTTTTATCATTATTTTGCAGATAATACTTATGGTGATTTATCATCATCAGCCCCCTGTTTTAATGGAACAGTTATTATTTATTGTTTAGAATTTGTTATATATATTGTTTTAAAATTGTTTTACCTCTCAGAAACAGAATGGATTACCTTGTCATTTATTTTTAGGAAAAAAGAAGAGGCAGTTTGCCATATTTCATATTGTCCAACTTCTGTCTAATGGTGAGGACATTTACCTAAAGATCCTTGCTGTTGGCTACAATTCCACTAGCCATACTGCAGAAGAAAACAAGTTTGATCCAGCATTTTTTTCTAGGGTTTTTGAGTCCCAATATATAGAAACATCAATGCCATTCAGTCCTGGCTTTACCTATTAAAAAAAAAAAAAAAGAAAATAAAGTTAGTGGATTGAGGATTTAATCTGTGTCTCTTTTGTAGACACTGTTTCTATGACTTTTTTCTGTTTCACTTGAGCAGAGGTTGAGTCAAAAAGAGGGAAGCATTTTCCATTTTATTCCCATCTGATATAATCTGTGTGAAGATTCAAGACTGAAATAATTTAGATATTCAGAAGAATAAATATTCACGGCATGGAAAATAATGCATTTTAAAAAATGGTGCAGATATGTACTTTATAATAAAGAGATGGTAGCAGGAGAAAGATACGTTCATAAAAATATTGTAAATAAAACTTGAGAAATATTCTCAAATTTTGTTTCATTGTCATTTATAAATAGTGATGAAGGAGCTTTTCAAAAGGAAGAAATTACATCAAAAATTGTGCGACTGAAGGGAAATAGTTGATATTTATTTTAAGAGCTAAGGTTTAGACAATCCAACTTATAGTTATTCAAGTCATGAGTGATATGGTGGTGTTGGACTAGAAGGTTCTAGCACTCTATTTGCTGTTATAGTGCCATTAAATTTAGAGAAGAAATGCTGGAGCTGGAAGTAATTTCTGCTTGTGTTTCTGTTTTGATATTATGAAGTGCATTCCATGAAGAACAAGACTGATTGTACTAAGATAAACACAGTGTTAGCCACTTCTGCAAAGAGCAACAATGATCTCTAGTGGCAGCAAGTTTTATTTCAAGCTTAGTGAAAATAAGAAGGTATTCTGAATCCCCATTTAATTTACATTGTGTGTGTTGATTGTGATAAAATTTCCTTTTTTTTAAAAAAAAGGCACTCAAGCAACAGAAGTTAATGAAACTTGATTCCATTTATTCAGTATTTCTCTCCTCTCAATAAGTATTCAAGTTCCCAAATCCAGCAGCCCTTTTGAAAATAATCCAGTTTTACACATGCAATTTATTTTCACAAACATATTCAGATATATTATTTCATAACACTTTCAGCTGAGGCCTAAAAATCTCTGAGTTACTGTTGGTATAACACAGAAAACAACAAAATGCTAAATTAACTCTCCCCTTTATACAGAGTAGCTTTATATAGTCATGTATATGTCTGTATGTCTGCATGTCTATATGCCTGTAATTTATTTTCCTTCAAAAATATAAGGTTTTAGTCACCCTAACCAGCAGCATTGTTATTTAGGAATACATTATTAAAAGTATGATTAGGAATTCTTGTAAAATTTTTGTAATTAATGGGTATTCAGGATAATATGATATTAGGTTTTCTGTTAGTTTTGAAGGAAGAGAAGAAAGAAAAAAAAAAATCAAAGATCAAAATTCTATTCTTTCCCTATGCTGTCCTCATTTGGTTTCAGAAATATTCCCATGGCCCACTCCTCAAGCTTGTCCAGGTCCCTGTGGGTGGCATCTTGTTCTTCAGGTGTGTTAACCACGCTGCTCAGCTTGGTGCCATCTGCCAATTTTTAAACTATTGACATTTTCTGTCTAATTGCAACAGTCAAACCAATTCCTTATTCATCAGAGTTCACACACTGAATCCATCTCTCTCCAATAAAAGAGAAAGATGGTGTGGGGGACCATGTCAAAGTCTTCACAGAAGTCCAGATTAATGACATCTGTAGTCCTTCTCTGGTCTGCTGATGCAGCCACTCGTTCATAGAAGCCACTGGGTTGGTCAGGGCAGACTTGCAGGACTTGCCCTTGGTGAAGCCATACTGGCTGTCCCAAATCACCTCCCTGTTCCCCATGTGCCTTAGAAATGCTTCTAGGAGGATCTTCCCACAGAAGGGGACTGACAGGTCACTAGTTCCCACTAGTCCTCCCTTTCACCCTTTTGAAAGATAGTTCAAGAAAAGTAAGATATTCTCTTTTATTACTATGTTTCAAAGAAGTTACAGTATCAAAAAATATGTTGTTGATTAATTGTTTATCTATTTTTATGAGCAAGGAACTCAGGATCTAAAAAGACACATGTGGTGAAACATATTCATGAAATACATGAAATTAAATCCCACATCCTAAGATAGGTGTTAGGAATATGTACAATAACAGAAAAAACATCATGTTTCAATATGGGTCCCAAAGCAGCTGGTAATATGAACAATGTTTCCTAATGACATAGTCTGCTTGGAGTTAGTGGAGAAACATTGAGAGCCAAAAAATCTTCACGTTTCAATCTGAGGCCTTTTTCCTGTTTTGTGATGAGATGCTTTTCTGTAAAAAACTCGATCTTTCTCCAAAAGCAGACAACCCTGTATACTGTATAGTATACAGTACAGAAATGGCCTTCTTTCCAAGACCATGAAAGAAAGTCTTTTCAGGCTGCAGTGCCATAACCTGTCTGAGCAGTATTAATGCCCTACCTCTTTTTTCCTTGTAAGACTTCCAAAGTGCCAGCTATGTTAAAGAGGGCTTTCTTCACCTCTTACCTTCAAAAATTCTAGCAGTGCTATCTTCTGAGTCAGAAAAAAAGAGAGGAAAGAAAGAGAGAAAGAAAAGAAGAGAAAGAAGTAAAGAAGGAAAAAGGAAAAAAAGGAAAGAAGAAAAGAAAGAAAGAAAGAAAGAAAGAAAGAAAGAAAGAAAGAAAGAAAGAAAGAAAGAAAGAAAGAAAGAAAGAAAGAAAGAAAGAAAGAAAGAAAGAAAGAAAGAAAGAAAGAGAAAGAGAGAAAGAAAGAGAAAGAGAGAGAGAAAGAAAGAAAGAAAGAAAGAAAGAAAGAAAGAAAGAAAGAAAGAAAGAAAGAAAGAAAGAAAGAAAGAAAGAAAGAAAGAAAGAAAGAAAGAAAGAAAGAAAGAAAGAGAAAGAAAAATAATCATTGCTATTTTAGCCTCAACAACTTGTGACACAGTGTAGTAATGATGGTGTTTTGAGGCAAAAGTTTTTTTATTAATTTTTAAAAAAGGACATTTTTGTATAGGTTATATATTCCCTCACTAGCATTACTGGTAAGATAAATTTGGAGCCTAAAAGTTCTACTGGCTAACTGATGATTTTATTTAGATTTGTATTTATGTGACTTTTACAAAAATTCTAGTAATTACTCAGTAGATAAACTAGTACACAGATATTTTCCTGTCTTTTACACTACATCTCCACACAACTTTTGCTACTTTGATAAAGATGAAGAAGATACATTCAGTAAAGAAACTGTTTTCTTGCTTAGAAGATGTAGTCAAAATTAGCTTATTACTGCAGGGCTTCCAAGTTACCACTATCTCCACACGTTTGTGGGTTCTATTCAATGTATTAATATTTAATTGCTCCTTAGTATACTGAATACTTAGGGTTTAGCTCCTCTGAAGCCTCTTTTCTTCTTTGTATTAATACAACAATAGAGATCATTTGATGTGATATAATTCTAGGTCCGTGGATATTTACATTTTGGATGTAAAGTAGACTGTTTCAAATGAAAATTGTTTGACTGCACATATATTTTACTGATGATCCTTCCAGCCAGCTATTTTCATTCAGTGTTTAACCTGAAGCAAACTCTGGTCTTCATCTACACAATATTTTTTACTTTTTTTTTGTTTGTTTTTGTTTTTGTTTTTTTTTTAAGTCTGTGCACAGACAGGTGACACAAAAGGGAAATCAGAGTTGGGCAAAAGAACAGAAAAGGTGTAAAGTACTTCCATTCACTCAAATTGCCTGCAGCTTCTTTTCCTTGTAATCCTTCCCTTTCACTCTAATCACCTCCTGTCACTGAAGTAGCAGGTGAATTCTTGTCTCATGGTAAAGGCTGTCTTCTTTTCCTCCCTAGTGTTTTTCTTGTTTCTCTCCACTCTAGCATCAACATTTCAGACCCACTAAATTCCTTTCAGCCTTCCTCATTCACCACCTGTTCTGTCACCACTTCCTATATCACTGCAGAGCCTGGAGCTGGCTCTGTTAACAGCCTTTTGACTACAACAATTTTACATAAACTTTGCCATCCTTTCTAGCATAATTGCTGATCATAGCTGGTTGTGCAGGCATTATGAGCACGTGTGCATGTATTTAATTATACATATTAGTCTAATAGTGCTTAGATCCCAAAAGAAAAATATTTGAACATGGACAGCATACTACCATCTGGGATAACAAAATGGAATGACAGCAGTTTCCCACTGGAAGATAGTCTAAAGGCCTAAAGGGTTGTTAATACTTCAATTAAAATATTTTCATAATATAAACAAAAAGACAGACACCAAAAGTCAAAATTTAACAGATGTTTATCCCTTTATCCTGCAGAATTCTAGAGTTACAAATCCCAGTTTGCTACATCTAAGAGAATGCCTTCAGGTGTTGAGAAGAAGGCTCAGAGGAGGAATATTGTGTCTCAGAGTGCTTTCTAAGTTATTTATTTGCATGAACTCTATGACTGGCAATTTGATGTGCCTGATTTCATATAGACTGATAAAAGGTACTTGTGATAATCCAGCTAGAGCTCAAATCTGGGATACTACCACAGCATCAGTCACCCTCAAGGATTTTCTTGACTCATTCAGTAACTGTACATGGTCAAATGATTTAGTTTCCAAGTTAGTTTGTATAATGTTGAACCCCCTTGATTAAATAAATAAATAAATAACAATCAGTTCTCCATGCTATGTAGACATGAATTGTCTCTTTCACTCCATTTTCTGGTCAAGTAACAACTCATGGAAGAAAAAATTGGGTGAAGACTTAATAATAGTTACTGTAAAGGTTATTTTCTAAGAACCATATGAAAATCTTGCTTCATGTTTAGTTATCTTCAGTATAAGTTTTTCTACATTACCTAAAGGGATTTCTGTCTTTGAATCCTCTTTGTCATCACAAGGTGTGTAAAATATATGGTTTGAAATGCCTTGGTGGGAGGATATGACAGCTTTTTCAGAAACTCCATGTGGTTCTTCAGAACCTCACAGATATTTTCATCTGAAAAATTCAAGATACGGAGAAACTAATATTAATGTTTTAAGTCTACAAGTATGCCACAAGATGCCTCCCTATTCAAGTGATCTGAAACTCCAGAGCCTTACTCAGTTGTTCTCCATCATGTTCATTTTGTTAAGGCATGCATAAACACTGCCACCAAAAGTATTTGCTAATATAAGCTGGAGAAGATTGTGGTCCCTGGTACATTACTGAGATCCACAAATCCTGAAGTTCATCCTATACAATTTAAGGGAACAACTGAAAAACTGAAGCATCACCAGCAATTTTGTCTACTTAGGGATTAAGGCTGCAGTCTGAAAAGTTCTATTTCTTTCTGTTGAGTACGTGAAGATGTAACTGGGATCTGAAAGCTCAGTTATGATTTCCATCTTTGTTGACATTTCATGGTAAGAATTAGCCATTAAGAACAGGATCCACACAAATCAGCAGGCTGAGCAAGATATTACGTAAGAGTAGGGTAAGAGCTATTATTTAATGTCGACCATGAGCTCTCAATGGAAAAGGCACTTAACTGTGTCCATTATTTCTCACAAGATGCACCTGCAAGATCCAAATTAAAATCTTTTTACTTTTGGGTACAGGATTTAAAGACGCATCTCCTAAACTGGTCTATTACTTTAAGGTACTGTTCCCATAATCTTAATCACAGCCATTCCCCTGTATAAATTTAATACACTGCCCATAGTAATTAGGTCAAAGAGACAGGAGAAAGGTTCAACACGGGTTTGTGCTTCAATGCATACTTGTTTTTTAATCCTGAATGGGACTGAGTGTACAGAACACATTTGGGATGTTTTTGCAACTCAGGCATGTTCTGATAATTGCCAGCCAGTCACTACAGATAAACACACGGAGACAAACAGAAATAACATTTCAATTGTAAAAATATAAAAACCAAGCAGTAAATACAAATTAGATAATTTATCTGTAGTCAGCAGAAATATTGACAACTGGTGATTAAGGCATACACAGAATTAAGCAATGCTGAGAGAACGAGTTGTGAGCTCTGTCTTGTCCCTTGTATTTAAACTCAGAAGTAATTTGCCACTGAGGAACAAATGCTAAATTACTCAGGATCTAAAGTGTGCAAGCACTGTACCTCACCATAGTTTTTTGAAATGCAATAAATTTTGCAGTTTCTGAGCAGTATTAGAAGAAGGAAATTTATATATTAAATACAATAAAATCTGATCCCAGCATATTAACAACTATCTTATAATTTTGGGTTTTTTTAGTTTCTCTTGTTATTTCAGTTTATTTTAATTTTTATGTGATGAAACGACCACTCTTTGTGTTCTGAAATATTCTGAGATGTTATGGAAATATGATCTTGTGAAAATCTTTTTCAACAATATAAAAGACAAATAGTCTTGCAAAAGAAATATTGCAGAAAGCAATTATTTAGAATGGCAGTTACTTTCTATACCCGTTTGACCTGGAAATAAAGAATAGTATTGTTAATTTTGGCATTTTATTTAAATGGATAACCAGTATATCCTAGTATAATTACTATGCATTTTAAATAAGTTTTAGTAAATGAAACTTAATACAACTTATATATTCCTAGCAAAACACCTGCTGGAATTTTTGTTGATTCTTTCCTCTAAATTTCAAAAATGCACAAACTTATTTGAAAAAGTGAAAAAATTATAGTCCTTTAGTACTTTCTCTGACTTTGTGAAAAGCATCTTTAAAAATGAGAGATATATAAGTGAAGAAGCATGTAATTTTAGGAATTTGTATTTTCAAAAGCCACCAGATGCATTTTGTGTAGTATATATGGCAGCAAGTGAAAAACAGAAGAAAAAGATTTTGAGACGTATTTTATATTTCGATAGGAAAGAAGTATAAAATAAAGTATAAATAAAAGAGAAACATGGCCTAGCTGGATTTCTAATGTATGGATGCTGCTTTAAGTTGGCAATGAGAATTGGACATATAGATTGGCTCTGCTACCAAAATGAAATTTCTCAGGTGTCAACAGAAGTGGTGCTTTAATTGATAAAATTGTCTGTCATTTACTCATAGGTATTTAATTTTTTCATGCTTCAGGAATGTAACTCTAATATAGTATATATATGTGTGTGTGTGTGTGTGTGTGTGTGTGTGTGTGTGTGTGTGTGTGTGTATAATATGATACTTACAACATCTTCAATTATCCAATTTTCCAAAGTGCTGAGTATATGAACTTTCACTGAACAATTTGGCTGCATTATCTGCCCCACCTTTTATGTGCCTTCTCAAAGAGGATATCTGAAAGATTAAAGCAGTTTGATTGTTCATGTCAAGCTGATATTTTTATTGGAAATTTTCAATTCAACATTTACAGCATAGACAGTGGAAGGTCTGTCATAAGATAATAGTATATAAATATAATTGTGAGTAAGTGAGTTCATTGTTTATTCACTATGGATTATGGATTCTGGACTTATCTACTGAAAAGTCATGCAGTGATGATAACTAGAAACAATCACTTTAGTTTCAATTCAGTCTGGGTTTATCTCTACTCAGAATTGCACAGAGATGCCTGAAATAGCTATCAGGAAAGAAAGGCAAAAACTAATTGCTAGATCCTCAAAAGGGCTAAAAAGATGAGTATTAGTGTAGACAAAAGAAAACAGATTCCTATTAATATCTGTGACCTATTTCATTATTGTTTTTTATCCTGACTCTTGCTAATGAAAGAAAGTATTGGGAAAGTATTTTTGTTGGGAAAGTATTATTACATTAAATTTGCAGTTCCAGTGTAGTGCAAATCACTGTCTCTGTGGAAAGATAGTTCAGAATGCTTATAAGTGGCTTTTGACTACTTACCTTATATTATCTCAGAAAATTTCTGTTGAAAGGACAGCAAAATTTGTTAGGAATTTTTTAGAAAGTGACATGCAGTAAGATCTGTAGAGGTAAAGAAACCAGCATACTGACAGATAAGACTACAGCTAGCATGGCACCGCAAGAACTTTTGGAAGATATGGAAGAACACTATTGTGGAACTTCCACTATTTGGACTGTGAATACTATCATAACACATGAAACCTAATGAGTACTGTTGGAAAAGTAGCTCCCTAATTAAGCAAATTAAAAATATTTTCATCATCTTCATCATCAAATTGTAGAATAGTGCAAGTTGGAAGGATCTGAAAGATCATCTATTTCAAATTCCCTGATCGTGAGCAGGTACATCTTCAAATATACCTGTTTACTTAAACACCATCCAAGTGTGAACACAATAAACTAAGCCAAGTCCTCTAAATACTTTTGTTGTGGTGTGTAGCACAGGAATATGGATATGCAATTCCAATAAAGCCATTGTGAAATTGGACATTTAACTTAAACATCTGTAATGCTGGACTGAAAAAGAAAGATTTTTCTGTATTAGCTTTATTTTGTCACGGTTTGATTATTAAGAATAAAATCCATACATAAACAGAGATAATTCATATTGTTTATAAGAAGCTGAAATATTAAGTGCTCCATTACCACAATCAATATTATGAAATAAACAGATTAAAAATCACAAATCCAGCCTACCATCAAAACCATAAGAAATCAAATAAAATCAATCACCTTATAACCTTGCTTTATGCATTCTTGCTGACTCTTTGTTAGATCTTCTGCCTGAATATACATGAATACAAGCAACTAACTTCTGGTAAATCCAGTGGTTCTCAGGGATACAAAAAATATTGGTTTTAGTCAACATAATTTGCCTGCTATGCATTTAAGCCTCTGAAAACCAAAAGTGACTGCAGTTGGTTGACTCTGCCTGAGTGTGAGGCCCCACCAAGACACTCTCTCCCTGCCCTCCTCAATTGGAAAAAAAAATATGATGAAAGACTCATGAGTTATGGACACAGAGTGATCACTCATCAATTACTATCATGGACAAAACAGACACACCTTGGGGAAATGGATATATTAGCCATCAGAGCAGAACAAGTTACTGAGAAATAAACCTAAACATTAATGCCATCTTCCCCATATTCCTCCCTTCTTCCTGGGCTTAAATTCACTCACTGATGTATTTTCACTACCTCATCCAAAATGGTGCAGGGGGATAGGGCTGTAATCTGCCACTCCTCCCTTCTCATTCTGTTCCACTCATCCAGCATGGGATCTATTCCATAGAAGACTCCTCCACAAACTTCTTCAATGTAAGTTCATAATGAACTGCTCAATTGTGGTCACTGTTCATAGACTGGAGACCTTCAGTAACAAAATACGTCAGTGTGGGTCCTTCCCACAGGATCACAAGTCCTGCCCACACGTGTTCCAGTATAGGCCACTGTCTCCATGGGGGAACAGTCCTGCCAGGAGCTTTCCCAGTGTGGCCTTCCCACAGGGTCACAGCCTTTTTTCTGGCATCCACCGGGCCTGTCATGGGGTACCCAATGGGCTGAGGGAGAATCTCTGCTCTCCCCGCTATGGGACAGGGGCACAGCTGCCTTACCATGGTCAGCACCACGGGCTGCAGGGGAATCTCTGCTCTGGCGCCTGGAGCATGGCCTCCCCCTCCGCCTTCACTGACCTTGGTAGAATAGCCTTTCTCAGATGTTTTCAGTCCTCTCTGGCTGAAGTGTAACAGTTTTCTCGCCCTTCTCAAATCTGTTTTCTCAGAGATGTTATCACCATGGTGGATGGGCTTGGCCTTGGCCAGCAGTGGATCCCTCTTGGAGCTGGTTGGCATTAACTGTGTTGGACATGGGGAAACTTTTGGCATGTTCTCAGAGAACTCGCTGCAGTAACAGCCCTACCACCAAATCTTTGCCACATAATCCAAATATAACTCTACTACTACTCATAATAGAGCAAAGTAAAATTAAGGCTGACTTCATCTCACATAACACCTATTTTAGAACCACTCATATTTACTGGCTGATTTTCAGCTCATCAGGCACTACCTGTTACTGTGAAAGATGACCATGCCAATGGTTAGGATTTTAGCCCTTTATTTTACTATTTGATTTTATTATTTAATTTGTTTGATTACATTCAGTAACACTGGTGCCTCCCTTTCCATGTTCCCCCCATCAGGCTCTGTACTTGGCTGTAGTACCCGAAGTTTCATTGTTGCAGCATAGGCAAAATGGCCACAGCACATCAGAGGAATTAGACAAAAAAAACACCAATTTACAAGGAACAAGAAAATTCTGTGCAGGATAAGAATTTTGTGCTATGTACAGAGATAAACCATATGGGACAAAAGTATTTGTACTAGTTGAAGACATGCCAAACACTGTTTCAACAATTCAACAACCTAAATGACTGGGTTCCAGATCCAGAGAACTTGGCCCAACAGTGTTTGATTTTCTCATATGGATCCACGCATGCTAAAATAAACCCTAATGAATTTTACTATATATATATGAATGCTACATTGAGCTGAACTAGATAATTTTTCCTCATGGTTGGCAAAGTCATGGCATGAAAATGTCAAAACAACTACCAATTCAATTCTGTCCTTCTGCATCTAAAGGCTCTCAAAATACTGCTGATCAACAGAGATAAATAGCAGATCAGCAGTGCCTAAGCAGAAGCAAACAGTTAGGTAGCTGACTTCTGGGAACATGGTCACAGGCATCCCTTAAGAAAATATGAATGACATGTTGCTTACTGGAAATAAAGGGATACAGGTTGTGTCACCTGTCAAATTTTTCCATAGTAGTGCAACAGGAGGAGCATGTCACCTTTCAGGATGTTTGTACAATTTTAGGCTCTTAAATTTTAAATATTTGGCATAAATTATTGCAGATTAAGTCAAACACATTACAGATATGCAAATAGAGGCATGTATCAGCTATATTATATCTTTTCTCAAACATTCTTTCAAAGGTCTTTGTGAAGCCAAGATTAATAGACTACAATATTCAAGTTCTTGTCTTACTACCAAAGTTGCTTTGTTCAAGGCAGTGACTCTGTGGTTCACAGTGTAAATGTTTGTTACTCACTTCAAAAAACATATAAAGCTACTGAATACTGATTTTTTCTCAGAGATCAGTAATGTCTGAACATAAAGCTAGTGTTTCTGAGTCTGGGCAGCTCATAAAAGAGTGTAGATAGATGTGTATGAGTGTAAATGAAAGAAGGCATGGAATGACCTGGAGAATTTGGCCATAGATTATCCACATTGCTTAGCTATCTTACTCAGAACTGCATGTTACCACTTACTCCAGCTCCTTCCAAAATAATGTTCACACACAATTCCAGGACAATACTCCCACAAGACAATATATAAGCCTATATAAGGTCACCAAGGTTCATTTTTAGGTTGATAGGAAATGCAAAAGTGCATTTTTATCACAACTGTCATTAGAACACAGTCAGGCAGTAATGCACATGCCTCTTTCAGTGGAATAAACATTGATCTGAGACTAAGAAAGATGTGTTCACACATATGAAATATTTAAGCTCTGAAATTCACTTCCACTCATAATCTTTTATTGTCCACATTGCTTTGATAGTAGTTTTACTCTAGCATCTCTTCTGGAATGAGAAACTTCTGCAGTGTAGTTCCAGAAACTGAGCTATGACAAGCTTTGACTGTATCTGTTGGATTTTCTTTCTTTGATAGTCTTCTAATAGTCTAGCTGTATTTAGTACAGAGACCAGCAGTCACAGCCTTTTTTATTTAAAGTCACAACAAAGAATAGTAGCCTTTTTTTTTTTTTTCATGAGATGTGAAAGGGTTGACAAATATTTCTTGAACACTTTCCCAGAAAGCAAAAAAAATCTGCAATTCCAACCATTGCTCTTCATAAGGCTTTCCAAACCAAAACTTTTAATCCCCATCTACTGAAATTGTGTCATTAGGGCAGTGTGGCAGAAATACAGGATCCAGAAAGCCAGTGATAGTACAAGAAACACTGAATATGATTTTATAATGCGGTAATCTGAAGAATTCCAAGTGAAAAATATTACTCAGACTTCTGGAAAACTTCCAGAGCTCTACAAGCATATTTCAAAAAGTGTGTTTAACTTGAAGTGGATGAATGGATGGAAAACCAGACAAACAGGGATTAAAACATAAGATCCTTCAGTTATACAAGCCCATTGTCAGCAAGGCTATGGAAGTAGGGATCTTTTTTTTATTTTATCCTAATCTTACAGTTCTTGCTATAGCCATCAACAGTGACAGAGCTTCAACAAGAAAGAGAACAGGAAAAAATCCATGCCAGCTCTTTAAACAATGCCAGTCCAATGAATGAGGAACTGCTGTCCCTGTAAAAAAAAACACTGGAGTGGGGATTTTGTTTAGTTGGATTTTGTTGGTTTGGTTTGTTTTCCTGGTGACTTTTTTTGGTTTCATTGCTAAGATGGGTTTTGTTTGGTTTGTTTGGTTTGAACATGAGGATATTACCTAGGTTTACACATTTCTCTCCTCCAGCCACCTTGGCTTCGAGCTGTGAATTTGGACACCACTAAATAGTGTGGAAGAGAGCTGAATAAGAAATAACTGAAGAAAGATGGTCCCTGATAATGAGACTGTTGTAATCAAGGTATGAGATTATAAACATGATAGAAACTTGATTTGGCAGCATCTTATTCTTAAGTTTTCCTGCTGATGAATAAGGGGGAAAAGTAGGGAATAGGTAGTTATGGAATTTTGCTGGATCTCTGAAGTTGAAGGTCTTAAAGCATAAAAATTAGTGTACTGGATATAACTTGAAGATTACTTTTCACAGATTTCTGCTACATACCATGACTAGGAGACCTACATTTACTTCAGAGCAACAGAAAGAAATACTGATTAAAACAGTTCTCAGGAAAAATATTTCTTCAAAATAGTGTTTACTGCCCAGTTAAGGTTCAGTGTAAATTCTGAGGACATAGTTTAGAAAATTGAGTAAGGAAGAAAAAACCCCCAAAACCTTACGGAAGTTTGTTTTGCAGTGGGAACTCAACTATACAAAATACACTATTTTTGTGCTCTTATGCTTTATTCCTTCATGCAAAAGACAATTTTTTATCTTCATCTTTGCCACAAGATGGCACCAGAAGATTGAATAAAATTTAGTCCTGTGCATGGCCTCACACACCTTGATCTTTGCCTCCAAAGTGCCGGATATAAATATGTATGGCACACACCCAGAAATTTGCACCTATCAAACGCATTTAAATTACGTATAGTTTTAATAAATGCAGTACTCATCTCAGATTGATTAAAATGGGCAAGTTAGGTCAATACCTAAAAATTCATACTTTGAAAAAAATACCTCAGTCATGGTTTAAAAAATGTAAGTTAATTCCCAGGTAAGAATATTTCTTCAGTAACATGATTTGAGTTTACTACTTGATATTCTTTTAAAGGTAGAGTAGCATGTATTTTATTAAACACCTTTAAGTTTCATAAAATTAAAATATTTATAAATTTGAAAGAAATTAATACAATTTTTAATGTATTTTTATCTAAAGTAGGAATTTTTTTAGTGAGACAATCACTGAGTAACATAGAGCTGATGGAAATTCATTTATTTTCTTATTCATTAAGTCTTAAGAAAAGTTTTAGTGTCCGTAGTAATACTAAGTCTGTTATGAATGTTCAAATTACCCTCCTCTGGGAACAGTCCACATAAATATATTTTATTTGTAAATTGAAATAAGAATTTATTTATACATTAGTTCCTGCAACAAAGAAATTTATAAAAGGATTATATGAAATTTTTCAAGATGATTGAACCGTAAAACTTGTACAAAAATTGAACTTCTACAGAAGAATATTCCTCCACTTTTATAAAAAAAAATATATTTAGATTTAAGTTAAAAAAATAATCTGATTTATTTCAGAATTCAGGTATGTTGCCTTTTTTCTTATAAAAGATATGGTTTACATACAGAGTGAAAATATGTATGAAGAGTATTTCAAAAAATAAGACCCTAAGAAGAAGAGAAAACTAGCCAAGGAAATTTTAAACCTCATGTCACAGCACTCTGCAAATGCCAACAATATGTAGATTATTTGCCACATCTGCAAAAAGTAAAGAGTAGCATATAATAAATCAGAAACATATTCTAGTAACGTCAATATGCTGAATGAATAATTTGTCCTTCTCTTCCCAAAACTCACATGGAAATATAAAAAAAGCAAGTCCTGAATGCTCCTGTGAAACAGTCAGCTGTTAAGCAAAGAGTAAATGTAAATTTTTATGTAACAACCAAAGGCAACTCACCAGTATGCTGAGTCAAGATCTGCTGGTCAAACTTTAGCTAAGAAGCAAATGAACAACCAGTGGACACAGGGACAAGAACAGAGATGAAGTTCAGATTGACAGGGATGGGATCAGAAAAGCCAAGGTGCAGCTGGAGGTGAATTTGGCAAGGGATGCAAGGAAGAACCGGAAGGGCTTCTACAGGAATTTCTGCCTGAAAAAGGAAGACCAAAGAATGAGTATCGCTCTGATAAACATGACTGGCAAACTAGTAACCATAGATGAGAAGAAGGCTGAAGTGCTCAACAACTTTTCTTTACCTCGGTCTCTACTGTCAACCTCTCTTCCCACACATCCTGAGCTGATGGGCAACAGGATGGGGACTAGGGAAGCAAAATCTTTCCCACTGTGAGAGGTTTGTGACCAGTTGAGGAGCCTACATAATCCTATGAGACCTCATGAGATCCATCCCAGAATCCTGGGGGAGTTGGCTGATATAGTTGCCAAATCACTCTCCACAATATTTGAAGCCACTAAGGTGAAGTCCCTGGTGACTGGAAAAAGGGAAACACCACACCTCATCTATAAAAAAGGTAGAGTGGAGGCCACTGAGAGCTACTGACCTGTCAGCCTCTCTTCACATGGACCCCCACAACCTCCTCCTCTTTAAATGGGAGAGATATGGATTTGAAGGCATGTCTGTTTGGTGAATGAGGGATTAGTTGGATGGTCCTAACCAGAGGGCAGAGGTCAATAATTGCATGTCCCAAAGAGCATCAGTGACAAGTGGTGCCCCTCATTTGTCTGTATTGGAGCCATTACTGCTTCATATCTTCACTGATAACAGAGGGAGCAAGTGCACCCTCTACAAATTCGCACATGACAACAAGCTGAGCAATGTGGCTGACACACCTGAAGAACAGGGTGCTATCCAGAGGGACCTGGAGAAGCTTGAGATGTGGGCCCACGGGAAACTTATGAGGTTTAACAAGGCCAAGAGCAAGGTGCTGCACCTGGATTGGAGCAAACCCTGGTACCAATACAGGCTGGGAGGTGAACAGACAGAGAGCAGCCCTGCTGAGGACTTGGTGCTGATGGATGAAAGGCTGGACATGAGCCATCAACATGCTTGTGCAGCCCAGATGTGTCCTGGCAAGTGTGGCCAGCAGGACAAGGGAGGGTGTTCTGGCCCTCTAGTACACTCCATGAGACCCCACCTGGTACATTGCTCCAGCTATGGGGTGTTCAGCACAGGAAAAACTTGAGCATGTGGGAGAGAGGCCAGAAGAGGGCCACAAAAATTATCAGGTTGATAGAATATTACTCATATGAGTGTAGTCTGTGCGAAATGGGATTGTTCAGCCTGGAGAAGGGTCTGGGAACAACTTATTGAGGCCTTTCAATACTTAAAGGAACAAGCAAGGAGCATGAGTGAAGACTTTTTACAGGGGACTGTTGTAATAGGATAAGGAGTAATGGTTTTAAATTACAAGACTAGATAAGCTAGAGTAGATATACAAGACACAGTGAGATATTTTTTTTACAGTGGAAGTGGTGAAACATTGCAACAGGTTTCCAGAGAGGTGGTAGATACCCAGTTTAGGGTCAGATTGGATGTCACTCTGAGCATCATGACCTAGCTGAAGATGACCATGTCCATATCAGGAAGGGTTGCATTAAATGACATTTAAAGGTCACTTCCCACTCAACACAATTTTTTCTGGTAGTCAGTGACTGCATCATATGTCATCAACATTAGATATCTGAAGTATTTTTTAATCTAAAATTACTAAAATAGTACTTCAGAATGAAAACAAATTAGACTAATCTGATTTTAATTCTGTGAATTGCAGATAATTTCACTAAACTGAGGCAAATGAGTAAATTACACTCAAAATTCATTCTGGTGTTGCAGAAACCAGAACAGAGACCTTAGATTCAATGTTCTCTTTTCAATATAATTTGAATGAGATTTTAAAATTAGAACTTTTCAAGTCCCTTTATGAAGTCATAGAAATAATCTAACAAAGATTCTGTTCTATATTTTTGACACTCATGTTGTAATGGGAAAGCCTGGTCTGAATATGTCTCCTTTTTTAGATTAAAACATCATCATACTTTGTCAATAAAGATAGTTCATATATTTCAAATATGATCACTATGTAGTTTACCCATGTATAGTTGGCACAAATACATGCTGCTCAGCTTTTTTTTTTCTATTTACATGTGGATTTCTCACAGGGATGAACAGTCAGCGTCACCCTGTATGTAAATAATTGTTCATGGGTGCTCTTCATTTCTATTTCTGTGAAAGGATTGTTTTTTCCACATTAATTACTTGTAGGTAAATCCCCATCTTTCCATAGTCAACCCAGCTGTGAGTTTCCTGAAACACCCACTGAAAGGGACATATTTTAGAAAATGCTGTCACCTTTGTAACACATTTTTAAACAATGACAATGCATGTCAGCAGACTAATATCATAAAGGATGTGTTTCTTAAGAGAATGTATGATTTTTAATTCATCAGTCTCTGGGTTCCATATAGGAAAAGCACAGCAAGTGCTACTTGAGTCAGTGTCTGTTGATGTTTTAAAGTAGAGGGTAATAATAATAACAACAACACTAAAAGCAAGGCATACATAAGCTAGTAAATTACAGAATGAAGGTTTCCCTTTGCCTTGAATGTTTCTGTTCAGTAAGTCTATTAGGTTTATGCCTTTGAGTGACTTCCATTTTCTTGCACTGCCCTTCCTTCCCATTTGGCACACAGGATGGATGGTAATGACAAGCTGTCCCTATTTCCTCCTCTGAGATATACTGCAAATATATAATATCCACATTTTGTTCAAGACACAAAATGAAACGTAAATGGCTTATATCTTGATATTCCCTATCATCCTTTCTGGTCTTGTTGTGACAGTATTAAAATTCTTCATATCTACTAAGAGGCAGAGTTATCCAACACCTCTTTGGTGCTGAAGAAGAGGTCATCAACCTGCTTCAGTGCTATACACAGTGCATTCTAACCTGAATTTAGAAATTTGATTTGGATGCAAAGTGCTACAGGATGTGACACTCTGCTGTTGCTCATGATGGAAAACTTCCATTTATTCTCACTTTAGAACCAAAAATAAAGTCACATTCAGAGTATTTTGTATGTGAAAAATCCTGACATTCCAGTATTGTTATATATTTTTTATTTTTCAAACTTGAAATGGCTGCACCACCAAAACTCTCTGACCATGAGAAATTCAGAAAATGTCCTTTAAATAACAGGTACCAGATATCACAGCAAGTAAACTATACCTCAGCTGCCTGTGGGTTAGCAAATTCCCTGTGTTCAACATTGCTTAGATTAATTGGCAGGACATTTGCTTTTGATGTGCTGCTATTTGCACTGTAGGACAGGGCACAGCCTCAGCTGTGTGATTACATAAAAGTTTAACAGAAAAAAAAAGCTTCAGCTTTAGCTAATATAGAAATTTAAAAAAAGCAACAGACAAAGGCCCTCAAAACTAACATGAATATTTATATTCTTCAAACAGATTTCTTCAGCATATAACCCACAAATAAAAGTGACTTCAACAATTCTATCTTAAGATATTTAAACAACCAAAACTGTTTTCAAAACCTCTGACTGTTCATTTATAAATTAGAACTGGTATTATGCAGTTTTATAGAACTTCTCACTGTCACTCAAGAGGAAGAATTGTATATGCAATAAAAATGAGCTGGGAATACTGATGATAATCTAAATCAACTAGTTAAGTTCAATACCCATCTATTTATTTTGCCAGCTTGTTCAAGGTCTACAGGACTCAAATAATCCTTTTTCTCTAGCATCAATCATAAAACAAGCAAGTAAAACTGTAATCTCTACATCCTACGAAGCATTAAATTGCTCGTTTTTAGTGCATTTTCATGTTTGTTAGGCAACATCAGAGAGTAGAATGGCCCTATTACTTTATTATTCTACAGAAATATAGGAAAATAAAAATTGAAATATTGAACAAGTATTTAATGTACTATACTAGTTCCACTCCTTTGAAACAGGGTGAAAACCAGCCTAAAACTGAAAAAAAAAAAAAAAGTGGAAAAAAAGAAGAAAAAAGGCTGTAAACAAAGATCAAATTTGTTCAGGGAGAGAGACCATGATTTTTTTTAAACTAAATTAATATTAAATTTTAGACTGTTTATTTAAAACCAATGTGAAGCTAATCATTCAGCCTTCATCTCTAGCAGTTTTGATGCAAAAGTAGAGCCAAATGCTGTGTCCATAATGCTAATCATGTTAAGCATGAGAAAAGACTCAGAAGAGCTTTGGAAAGGTTTTGCAGTCCGATGTTTGACAGCAGCAGCTGTCTTCAGGCTGTACACTGCTGCAGCATGTGTGTTTCAAGCCCAATTGGGAGCTGAATAATACAGACAATTTTGGTCCAAGAGCAACCTCACATAAGGCCAGCTCCACTCCTTTCTCCTAAAGCCTTCCCTCTGACTCCTCCTACAGGATGGCTGGGTTTGGTGCTCACAAAGACTCACAGGAGGTGGTGCTGGTGGTAATGCACATCTCATGAGCCAGAGAAGCCCTGGCATACACAGAAGCCTGTCAGGTGGCTGATGCTGCAGCCTCTTTGCCTCTAGGCACTAAGGCTCTGGAGTCCTGATGTGCGTACCAGGGCACCTACATCTGTCCTGCCACTGATCAAAAGGAGGAACAGGAAGAAGGCCTAGACTGATCAAAATCTTCCATTTCAATGCTTTTCAGAGATACAGATACTCCAATGGCAAGAAGAATGCTGCTGTGTTCCTTCTGTCACCTCTAAGAGCTATATATATAGAGCATGCTTCATTACATTACTCCTGATACACTGAGAAGAATGTTCCTCACCTGAATCCTCTAGACTCAGTAAAATCCCTGTTCCACAACCACCCCAGACAGAGACATGCCCTAGATCATAGACAATAATTCACCACATCCCTTCCTAGAGAAGCTAAATTGTAACCTTGACCTGACTGTCTTTAGCCCAGAGTTTGGCTGATAAGAACAGAGAATAATGTGTTGCCATCCCTGCGACTCCTGATTTTATAGACCTCTATCATATTTCCTCTAACATTTTTTAGATTAAATGTTCTTAGTTTATTCAGTCATTTCTTCTATAGAAATTATTCTGCATTTTTCTGCCTTCTTTGGACTGTTTCCAAGTCTATTGCATACTTTTTTAGAATCAGAGCTACTTGCAATATTCCAGGTGTGGCAGTCAGCTACCAGAATGATCATGGCTTGTGTCATGTTCAGTCTCCTTCTCCTAATTGTCCCTAGCATTTTATTTGTTCTTCTGAACACTGGTATTGTAAAACTGGTATTTCAGGAAATGGTTTTTTACACCCCAAGATATCAGTCTTGAGAGGTAATGGTTAGTTCAGAGTCTATAATTTTATATGTGAAATTAGGATTGTTTTCCTCCCATGTACGTTGCGTTGTATTATTTACACTGAATTTTATTTGTCACTTTTTTGCCCTTCAGTCTTACAGTCTTCTTTTAATTCCTCACAGTTAGCTTGCAAACTTGCTGTCTTAAATAATACAGTATTGTCAGCAGCCTTTCTCTTTTCAGTAATCTTCTGCTTTCCAGGTCAGTGATGAATATGTTTTACAGTGCAGGCCTCTGCTTACCAGCATTGATGACCTGTCTCCACTTCAAGGACTGACAACTTACTCCTATTTGTGTTTTCTTTCTCCTAACCAGTCATTTATCTATGCAACAAATGTCTTTGCTCATGCCACCTAATTTACTTAAAAGCTTTGTGTGAGATATTTTGTCCAAAGGCCCTTTGGAATCTATGTAAAGTAAATAAATTCCCCTTTGTCTCCCACAATCACTCAGTTTCAGATAAGTCTCCCACTGAGAGCAGCTCCCTAATGGGAATCTCCTCTTTTTCTTTTGCAAGGTTTGCCACTGAAGCCTCTCAAAAACGACCTTTTTCTGCTTCTTTGTTTTTAGTATACTTTTTGTATTCTGATCATCAAATGGCCATATAGACTTCTTTATCCTTTATCCTGTGTGAAAAAAAAAAGTTAGTTTTGTTTCATTTTGCCACTAGCTTGTTCTTCTTAATTACTCTTTATGTGTTCACATTTTATAATTCCTCCTAGTTTCCTTTGAATACAGGTGTATGGATTCAGCTGTTTTCTTAATTGTTTCTAGAAACCTCCTGTATATTACTATTAAACTTTTGCTTTATATCTCATAGGCTAACTTGCTTTACAGAGGTATTAAAAATACTGATTGATTTTTATGAAACAATTTGCATGTTGCTTTTTTTTATTTTATTCACCTTGGAAAACTGGCTTTCTTGATTGCTACTCTGTTTAAAGTGGGAAATTAAAAAAAACAAAAATGACATTTACTCTCTCTCAAGTGATCCAGAGACTACTTTTCTTATGAAAACCCCCTATACACACTATTGGAAATGGCTTTCCTACAGTTTATTCCTGTTGCCTTTTTTTTTCTGGAGATGGCAAGGGAATAATTAGACTAGATTGGCTTAAGTGCATGGGTCAATTTTTTCATGCAAAACTTAAAACACACTACAGAGATTTGAAGTTGATAAGAGAATGAAAGACTGGACAACAGAAATTAATCAGGATTTGCATTTCTGGGCAAGTAGCTGAAGAGAAACATCACTCTTTTGGTCATGTGCAGGAAGTCTATATTAATTTTGTTCCTTGCTGTAGATGTCATGAGTGAAAATCATAAGGAAAATAATGTGTTCTGAACATTTCATAATCATGTCTGTGTGTTTAATATTCTATCATGGGATCATTTTAACTACCACCTTCTTTAGACTGCTGTAATTTCCCCAGGCTAAAATTGAAGTAATTTACAAAAGATTATGACATCTTTCTTAAAGGTTACAGGGTAAAGAGAAAATTACCAAAAGATGAAATTTCACAAAGAGCAATTAAATAGCAAATCTCGTGTGATGAAAATAATCAAAAATTTAGATTTTTTTCATAGAAAAGTCTGCATTAACAACCTCTCATATAGTAAGAACACTAACATTCCAGATCACAACTGTTTAAGTAGAATAATATTCTATTTATTTAAATATATATCACTGTAACTTTTGTCTATTTTTAGACAAAAGTTTTTCGTTCTTTATCACATCGTTATTTCATTTTTTGAAGGTGAGTTCCACTTATATTTTTCTTGGAGTATGACTTGAGTGGCAGAAAGGAAGCCATTTATTATTTCATCAGAAGTTATATATTTCTAGTGTCATGCATGTCAGCTGCTGGTGAAATGAGGTCCTTCCATTTGGGACCCTTTTATATTGCCACAGCTAATAAAAAAAGAAGGAAGACTGAGTATTAATGAACTACATAAAGCAAGAATTAGTACTGTATTTGTATAGTCTATATGATGCAGTTACTATCTTTGCACTGTCTTAGTTTTTGCATTGTCTTATCCAGTGTTTTACTTTGCAATGTATATATAACAGAATAACTTGGTAAGGTTAAAACTGTGTCAACACTTCCTCCACTCAAAAGGCTTTGACTCAAGTAGGGTCGAGGCTAAAGGTTGACAGGCAGGTTAGGTTCTGTAAAAGCAGTTCATATAGAGGAGGAAAATGAAACAAGGTAATGCAGTTCTTCAGGGACTGACAAAAGGGAATGAGTTTGGTCTCCTTTACTCAGAGGGGCATATTACATGGAATCTCATTCATTGCATGCAGTTTGTTGGTCCATTCTGACACCTCTGCTCCAGTTAAAATGAGTTCAATTAACTAGAAATTCAGCTTTAAAGTCTTTCCTGCAGTAAAAAGTGTTTGTTACTTGCCTTTGGCAATGTAGTGGGTGAGGGCTTTGGTAAACATTAGAAGTGAAACAATTCATGTTTCTTAGTTTCTAAGCCTCCAATTTGACTGTGAAGAGTTACCACAGATCCCTGTCTGTACTCATTTACTGGTCAGGTATGTGACCTGAGATCAAAGGAATATGTCAGAATATTCCAGCCTCTCGAAGCTCTCCAATTAAAAAGAGTGTTGCAAAACAAGATTATGAAAAATACAG
Source organism: Erithacus rubecula (assembly GCF_903797595.1). Classification (NCBI taxonomy): domain Eukaryota; kingdom Metazoa; phylum Chordata; class Aves; order Passeriformes; family Muscicapidae; genus Erithacus; species Erithacus rubecula. The sequence continues at coordinate 58,925,179 of NC_136658.1, forward strand.
ATGTTTTCTCCGGTTAATATAAATATCAATAACAACAATATTATGAACTGTTATGAGTAAAATAAAATGTAGCTTGAAATTTTCAAAAAAGAATTGTTAGCTTTTGTGATGGATAGTCCTTGGATAACACCCAGACACCCACACAACCACTCTCTTACTTCTTCTCAGCACTTGGGGGAAGAAAATAGGCTGAGAAATAACAAGGTCGAGATGAAGGTAGAGCATTTATTTACTAATTACTGTAATGGGCAAAACAGATTTGAGCAGCAATTAGAAACATATAAAGCATCACCCTTTCTGAAATTTCAAGGGCCATGTAGAAATAGATATATGGAATACCCTTTTGCAAAATTTTATTTCTGTGTGCATGTGTTTGATATTTACAGATGGTGCTCAGGTGAAAGGAAATCTCTTAGATAACCAGCCAAATCTCACCATATGCACCCTTTAATCAAATTTCAAAATATTTTAGATTTTATTTTTCATTGCTAATGATTTTTTTTTTAAAGAATGACAAATATTCAGAAGTTTTGTGTAGAACATTCTTTAAAACTGAAGTTTCACCAGTCACTTAATAGAACTTGAAACAGCAGATGCATTTCACAGCTCGGACTACAAAAAGCTTTTATTTCCTAACAAGGAATAGCAAACTGTCACACAGTAAGCAGAAAAACAGAGTCTAACAAAAAGATGGTCTTGACAAGTGTAATGAGAGAAATTCTAACACAAATCTATGCACAATTCAATGGTTGTAATGCTGAATTCAATTTTTATTGCCCACGAATAGTGAATGACAATATATTTAAATACAGTAAATTGTAGACTGATAGCAGGTGAAAAGCGAAACTGAAGACAACAGACAGATCTTTAGTAACATTTAATTTCAGCTAGTTAATCTACCTTGCTCACATAGTCAACAATGCCCAAGAGGAAAGTCATATCCAAATTTATATTTCCTAAAACTCACCAGATATTAAATCTCACAGTTCTGTGCGTTTAATTTAAATCAAGTAAGAGGTCAATAACAGGGAAAAAGTTTTACATTGGCTAATTTGATATTTCATTTTCATTTGATAGATACAGTATAGTTAATTGCTTTCACATGCCCTTAGGAATGTAACAATGTAATATTTTAAATTTACTTACAATTTATTAAAATGTAAAAAGCATAATATGGAAATGGCTTAATATATCCACTTATCTTAAAGTCCTTAATGATAATTGAATAGATTACTATTTATGCAAAATTAAGCGCTTAAATTTGGCCTAGGGAATTACACAGGTAGAAGAAAACATTTATAAGCATTTGAGACTCTAATTTAGGTTTTCAATTCACATATCAACTAAAGTGACAAGTGATTTGAATTTTGAATTTTTTTTTTTTTTTTGACAATATGTTTAATTTGTTTACAGACAAAAATAGTTCCCAAACAATATTTTCTGGACACTGTCGAATGATTAATATATTTGAGAGTGTTCTAATTTGCCCACAGAGAATTCAAGAACATAGAGAGGTGAAATTCAATGAATAAATTAAAAAAAAACTTTCTCAGCTTAAGTTAGAATGCAAAGATCAGCAAATTTAGTCACCTTTTTTCAGTGCTTCCACTGATTAATATATCATCCCAGCATTTTTTAAATTTGCATAATCTCAGCCATGCTATTTGTACTTAATGTGCATCAGTCATTTCTACTGTATATTAATGGTTGTCAAACTAATTTTCTGGATTGAAGTAGGGCATCACAATTAAATTTTAAGCTTATCTCGCTGATAATTTTTTATATCATGTTATGTATTCTTCATGTTAACCTGCTTTTTAGATATGAAACATAGAAATAATTGAAAAGAATACCAATAAAAAGAATTAGTTATCCTAATCAAGCAATTATTAAGATTAAAGTGAAATAGACATCTAAAAAAAATTGAACTGAAACAAAAGAATTTAAGAAAAAAGTATTTGTCATACCCAGATAATACTTGAAGTGTTCTATATTGAGTAGAAATCTCCTTTATGCTGAGTGTGTAGCTAAGTACCACCTGAGGCTCATTTTTGGTGATAATTGGATTTTATGAAAATCTTTGAAAATTTTCAAATCCAAGTAATTCAGTGGCTTTAAATTGAGCAAATCTGAGCATAGCCACTCATTTGGGAGAAAGAACATGTCTGTTCTGTAAAAATGAGAATTTTATGAGAATGTACCACAGTTTGCAAGAATACAAGAAATTTGGTAAACCAGCAGGCATAGATAAATAAGTTAAGTGCTAAAATCAAATCTTTGTTTCATTGTACTGAAACCTCCTTGGTGCTATTCGAAGAGTGCAGGTAAGAATTGTACTTTTTTTCCTACAACTCATTATTTCATGAAGGTGAAAAGATCTTGAAATGAAGAAATAATTTGGACAATCTAAAAAGTATTCCTCCATCAGTGCTAAGCAATGCAGTTATTGCTTCATGATCTATGTTTAAATAATAGAAACTATCTTTCTATGTGATTGGTAGGAGGGCCAAAACCCAAATCTAATGCAAGAAGTAGTTAAAATATTTGTATTATTTTACATATACATAAATATTAACGAAAGGCAAATATTTGGTTGATTTAGCAAAATGATTACCTTGTCAGATATGAAATATGATTACAAAGGGAAATTTTATGATAAATGAAAAAACCCATTACTTGAAGAAAACATGTTATTGCAGTGAAAAAAAATTGTAAATTCATGGACCCAGGTGGGTATTATTTTGCTTCAAATATTTATGGAAATATTGTGTTGTCTGTATTTGATGATAAGTGGTTGTTGAAAAGCTGACATGTCATTTTGTCCAGTTTTTGATGCAAGACTATATTAACCTTGAGTTCAGGATGATATTAATGCTTCTTGTGTTCTCCTCACACAATACAGCAGTGTGTCATCTACACTCGATACATTAAAAAATCAGCAGGAATTTTCAAGGATATTGACAAAAGAGAGAAAGTAAAAAAAAAATCATCTCTTCTGAAGTATTCCAGCAAAGATGGCACAACTAGAAAATAAGTTAAAGGGTGAGATTTGATTAATTTAGTTAATTAAATAGAAACAGACTGGTTTTTGTTTGTCTGCATTTTTATTTTTAAGAAAACAGCAACTAAAGAAGGCTCAGAGATATTGCTTATTACATTTTTAGTCTTTATTTTATTCAATTGAGGTCTGAATAGGACTTAATTATAAGTTCGGTCCTTATGAGCATACAATGATAAGAAAAGCTAAAACATGCCAATGCTCAAAATCAAACTAGTTGAGTACTAGCTTATAAGAACAGGTATTTGTTTCATTGAAACAAAAAAAGACAACTAATTAAACAATATTTTAAATCAGAAATTCTACCATAACATTAATTTTCACAGAAATTAATGAAAGAAATGTGCAATTCCACTATTGAAGCAAAAATTGCAACATGAAAAAAATAGGTGGACAGAGGGTAAAGGAGAGAAAGAAGGCAATATAGAGTTATATTATAAATACTTCTAGGAGTATCCAGTATAATCTGTTTTATTTTTATGGTCATTCTTGACAGTACTTTATTTGAACTTCAAATTATTTTTCTGTGTTCTCTCAGAGATGTGTCAAAGTAGAAGAATGGAATTATTTAATATGAAAATGAATCTTTTTGTTACTCTTTCAGGAAAAAAAATGTGCAGCCTCCACCACAGTCCACAGAATCAGTTTCATTCTACTTTTGATAATTGATTTTGTGTGTGGAAGACCACCTCCAATGAGTTGAAGCCTGCAGCTCTCTATCCCACTGGACATCAGAAAGTGTATCACTAACTGATGTGTATCAAGGCCACCCCCATGCTGGGACCAGTACTGTTCAATGTCTTTAGTAGTTACATAAACACTGAGATTTCATGTTTTGTAGATAACCCATCTGTGTGGTATGGTTGAACACACATGATGGATAGGATGGCATCCAAAAGTGTTGCTGTTCTAAGTGAAGCAGGCAATAAAGCCCCACACAGCCACTCACACACTGGAGGGGAGAATCAGAAGAGTACAACTGAGAACACACATGTGTAAAGACAGCTTAACAAGCAAAGCAAAAGCAGTGCACCCAAAAAAAGCAAAACCAGGAATTAATTCACCATTTCCTCTGAGCAGTCAGGTGTTCAGCCATCTCTAGGAAAACAAGGCTCCATCCTGCATAACAGTTATTTGGGAAGACAAACGTCACTGACCTTTCCTTCCTCTCCCCACAGCTTTATATGCTCTGTAGCACTGTGCCATATGGTATGGAATGTCCCTTAGGTCAGCTGGGGTCAGCTGTGCCAGCTGTGTGTCCTCACACCTTCTTGTGCACTCCCATCCTTCTCACTGATGGATTGGGGTGAGAGACAGAAAAGGACCTGACGGTGCAAGCACTGCTCAGCAATACCTAAAACATCTCTGTCTTACCAACATTGTTTCCAGCCTAAAACCAATACACAGCCCCATACTAGCCTGTGAAAAGAAAATCAAGCCTACTGCAGCCAAAACAAGTACAAGAGAGATCTTGACAGGCTTCAGAAGTGGGCACATGTGAATCTCATGAAGTTCAGCAAGCACAAGTGAAATGTCCTGCATGTTGGCTGTGGCAATCCCCAGCATCAATATAATCCCCAGCATCAATACAGGCCAGAGGCTGGTGGATAAAAAATTGGACAGGAGCTAACAGAGTTTTCTTTCAGCCCAAAATCTGTGTCCTGGGCTGCATAAGAAGAGGTGAATCTGCCCCTGTACTCAGCTCTGTGAGTTGCATGTTCCAGCTGTTTATTAAGCTTTCAAAGTACATCTGCATTTGATGACATAAAATGTATATTGGATTCATTATATGTCACATAATACTTTCTAATTTTGTTTTATTTAACAACAGTTAAATTAAACTCCAGATTTAATGAATCCATTCACCAACAGATTAAATTCTTTTGTGAAATTTTCAGAAGCAATATAATGAAGTCTCCTTCTGTCTGGAGTTTTCAGACCACAAATTAACAAAGTGAAATATCCTAATTTTTCAGCATTAAGCATGAAAGTTTTTATTTAAATTTTTGCCCTAGTAACTTAAAGAAGAAGCTATAAACAATTGATGTCTTTTCTTCCAATGTAAAAAGTTAGATCAAACTATAAAATAAAGGAAAAATTGCTGCTTGTCATTCAGAATTGAAATAAAGTATTTAGACTTAATGAAAAAGAATGTGCAGGTTGAAAGAAAACTTATTTCTTAAGCCACAATTTGGGCAGAACAAAAATACAGAGAAAAATCTTAAAACATTAAGCACTGATAAATTATGTTCTTTCCAATGTGAAATAATATGTATGCACATTTTATCTATAAAATGCAAGCATAAATTTTTTATTAAAGTGAAAACCTATTCACTTTAGTTACAGTAATATTTATTTAATTCTAAAAATTGGAATATGTCTTTGCCAGATAATCTTGTCATTATAACGGGAAATCCATACCAAAATAAATTGAACATTGTAGCACTCTGCTACCATCTAATAAACTTTGTTGCCATTTGTCTAACAAATATATTAGGAGTGTGGTCTGGTGATCTGAGTAGTGGGCTGTGAAATTGGCACCTGTATTCTCCACTACTGGATGTGACCTTGAGCATCCCACTAAAATATAAATCTCATTGTATATCAAGAGAACATTTAATTGAGAAACGGGTTATAAATATCTCAAAAACTGAATGCCATAAAAGGTTAGGAAAAGAAATTAGGCAACATGTTTGAAAATGTGTGATGTGTGCACCTTATATATCAAATTACTGTCAGTTTTATCTAAAAATAGGATATCAACAAAGAATTGCATAATGAAGAGATCTAAAATGTGTTGTATGCCACACAGAATATCTGGGGGAAAATTCCACACTTGAACATTAACATCCTTGATCTATTAACAGTGTGTGAAAGTTTATTGTTTGAGGTTATGAGTTGTACATAACACACCCGTGTAAAACATGTTGCTGTAAAAAGTTTTAATCTTCTGTTTTCATTTTGTTTAACTAAAGAAATAGACAAAATCTTTATTCTCACAATTTTTTTTCCATTTCAAAAATTAGACTTCTGTGCCATAGAGTGTTATTCCTATTGTTCTTTGCCCTTCTTCCCTATTTTAAATGCTACCTGCTTTCAAGCACATCCATTATTTACAAAATTTTTATATTGCATCAACTCAGAAATATTAGGACCACAAAGTCCAAGTAGCAGAAAGCTCTGAACTCAATTTGCATTACTATTTGAAGCCAATTTTCTATTACCCCTTAGGTAGCACCTTAGTCTTCCAGCTTCCCATTGAAATTTCAGAGAACACAGCAAAGGGAATTCGTGTCTTGCAAAAAGTTTTATGGGGTGACTTTAATGTGAAGGACGAAATTCTTCCAAATCCTCCTGCAGTCTGGTCTATTCATAATAGATCAATAAAGAAACAGTAAAATGGTTTAAAAGTAAACTTCTGATATTAAGATGGAATAGAATTTAAGAGAATTTAACAGTTACTATTTGCTCTAGTTACTGTCCGTTCATGTTATATGTATGTGGGCATTCTATAGCAAAATAAAGAGAATGAACTTCCTTCTTGCCATCAAAGGGACTGTGAAAAAAGACTAAACATCTGGGTTGCCCAAAATAGAAAGACAGTGGATAAATGTAAATTCTTCCTGGATGAGCAAATCAAATACATCTCAGAACATTCCCCATCACTGAGGTCAACTAATAGAGAACTGCCTGTATCTGGTGATAATTGCCTTTAGTCTGCAAGAGGGGGTGACAATGAGCAATAATAATAAAGAATATCTATAATAAGAAAAGAATCATTAATTATTATATTATATTAATTATATTATTTAATTTTAAATTAATTATTCTTAAAAATAAGAAGGTTATAATAAGAAAAAGTATGGAATAATTAGAAGAAGACTGGTTTTCTTGGGTCAGTAGTATTTAACTTATCATCACTCTTTAATTTAATTTTAGGTTTATCTGTAGTAGCCTTTACTTGTCAGAATTTGTAAAGACCTTCTATTTATACCAAAACCATTTTAGACATATTTAAGCAAAAAATCTCAGAAAACTGTAAGAAAGTAATGTACACTATTCCTAGAGTGACCTATGTCACACAATGGGAAACAACGCATAAATGGATGCATTTAAGCCGTCAAAAGTTTCCATAACATGGGACTTATAGATTATTAATGCTCTTGAATTCAAAACAATGACTCAGTCATCCTGCTCACAAGTTCATGTTAACCTCAAGGGAATTTTAAATTGACTGGTAGCTGCTTTTTGAAGAGCATATATCTCAAGACACCTGAACTTAGGTATTTGTGTTACTGCTCCAAACCCAATTGCTAGAAACTCAGCTCTTGCTTAAATATCAGAGCCATGCAGAGACAACACAAAGTACTGCTGAGATGCACAGGGAGCCCATCTCTCCTGTGTTCAGAGCACTCCTAATGTGCAGTGACAGCCCTGAGTTCAGCAAGACACAGAGCAGTCACAATCACTTTACAGGGTACGCTGTTGGAGCTGTCCCCACCAGCTAACTTTTATACAGTGGTCTATTTTTGACATTATTTACCCAGCAGGTGTTGAACAAAGATTCTGAATCCTCCACAGCGTGGCAATATGTAGTCAAACACCAAGCTCTAAGCCTCCAGGTAGGTCAGTCATTCTTAGCTGAAGCTGCCTCATTTAGGGTTTCAAATTTCATGTCAAACCCCTGGCAGGCTTCAGATATGCAGATATGCAGATATTGCAGATATGAGCTTCTGTTTCAGAACTACAACAAAAAAAAAAAAAACAAAACAAAACAAAACTCCAAAAGCAAATAAACAAAATTAAACAAAACAAAATCAAAACAAAACAAAACAAAACCAAACCTGAATAATATTTGGACCAGAGAAAAAAATGAATGGATTTCATCCCCAAATATATCTCACATACTCAACTGAATGATTAAAATATTTCTCTAAAGTTATGTCAGAGTGACTCAATGTGAAATTTTCAGAAGGATACCAAGCTAGACCAAAAATATCTAGACATCCCTAGTATAAAGCATTCAGGCATATATTCAAGAAATTTTAGGATAAAAAGCCAAAACATCTCAACTGAACACTGCAAGCTTCATGAATTGGTGAAGTAGCGTGATGACGTTAATATTGCAAGAACTCCATCAGTGAAAGACAAGGAACACTTGACTACAGAGATCCAAACCCACTCCCTGAGTATTGAAGGATATCAAAGATAAAAACATGAATAATTTTTAAGTTCAAATGGTGCCAGGGGAGTGTCCTATTTTTCATACCTTAAATTATCGAGAAGTGTATTTGAAGGATATATTTTATTTTTCCGTTTAGGAAAAAATGCAATTTTTCATATTTTATATTTTAAAAATCAGATTATTCCTTGAGATGAGATGTCTTTAGAGATTCTCTTTTCACTTCAGAGTTTCATTTCAAAAATGTAAAGCCAAGCTGCAATATTTTTGCAGTGGATGTATTTCACAATCTGGGAACTTTTCCTACCAGTTTTATGTGATGTTGGTTATGAAAACCTATTAAGCATCTCTAGCACCTCTGAAAATATTTTCTCCCTTTGTGCATCTTTTTTCAAAGTTTTATTAATATATTAGCAGGAGGCTGGGAACAAAGATTACATTTGACCAGAATGGCAGGAAATCCCACAAGTTTTTTCTCATTTTATTTTCAATTTCATTGCACAGTTTTGAGATGTGCAATCCTTTCTTCTTTTTAACTGCAAGTTCATTCTATAAAATATGGTTATAATAACAGGATATCCTGATTTTTATGGCCTAAAGGCAAAAATATATCTATGGAGTTTAAATTATTAGCACTTCTCCAGTTCATGGAGTAAGTGTTTATCTTTTCAATAATACTTTTAATTCTGAGTTAGAAACAATATGTAGTCCTGTTTGATTACTTGCACATACAAAAAATAAAACCTCAAGCCTCCATAGACATTTAAAACCTAACACAAGTTCAATTTGGAATAGTTTTACATCCCTTGAGTTTTAATTTAATAAGCCTGGTTTCTTGAAAACTGTTATGAAGAAAGTGAAACACAAAATGAAACTCGATTAATAAGATCTGTAGATTTCTTATGAGGTCACCAGTGCTTATTTCACCAACAAATCACAACCTGTTACCTGTTTTGTTTCCAAACCAAAAATATTTTCTTCTGATTGTTGCTAAACAGCTCTTAGAAAAATCTGAAGCACTGATTCCATTAAACTGTTGATACTTCTGAACTGTCATGTTGTAAAATGAGGGACTGAAATCTGGAACAGTTAGTTAAAAAAGATACGCTGAAAAAAGAAATTAACTTTCAGTGAATAAAAGCTAGGATGCTTTCCCTTGGGATTAGGATTGTTAGGATGATTAACTTTATGTTAATGCTTCAGTTTGGATGAGAACTACTGTTCTGAAATAAATCTCCCAGACATCCCCACATAATATGCTTGCATGATGTTTCAAGTACGTTTCAGACTCCTTTTATTATGAAACTAACCTAGAAAAGACAATCCAGGAGTCCACAAAATGGGCTTCAGCTGTATGAAGACATAGAATCAAAAAATAGAATGATATAATGATTAAAGCAGGAAAAGATCTCTGTCATCATGATTTATAATTTAAAGCATACAGAGTCTGATTGAATATATGATATTAGTCTGATATTAGGATAAAACAAGTTTATAGAGTGAATATCAGGTCCTCAGTACCAATAAGTTCACTTCTCTAATTTGTTTCTCTCTATCCCAATGTGACATGACTTAGAATTAAATTATCATTAAGGCTGACCAAAGATACCTAAAAAAATAACTAAACTTGTGGTAATAACAGTAACAGTAACAACAATAAAAAGAATGTTACATGTGCATCCCTACTTTGAAAGGTGAAAACAATAATTATAAACAAGTAATAGAAATATATCAGTTTAGTCTTTCTGAAACCTTTTAAAACATATTGACACTGGTGTAAACTATTAACATTAGATTTTCCTTTGCTTTTTACCATTTATATTCACCCTGTGCTGCCCTTCATACAATATGAGAGGATTTGATTTGCCTTTCTCCTGAGAATAAATGGAAAATTTGTATCAGAAAAAACAGGAGAAAAATACAATAGAATAAAGACTGAACACTGATGTTCAATCAGAATTGCAATCCTCCGCCAAAGAATTTAAAATTAAAGCTAAGGAAGAGTGGAGGGTGGAATTAATAGGAAAGCAAAAAGAAAATATAGTTCTGCTTCCATTACATTTGAGGAATCAGCCTTTTATTCAAACCCCTTCTCTTATTTAGCCACCAAAGTAAAGACTCCTGATGCTGTTCATGAGGTGTCTTAGATGTATAAGATAAACACAGTATTTGTGTACCTGTGCGTATTTTTCTCTCCCAAACTTATTAGTAGAATCCTTATTATAATAGAATCATAGAATATGCTGAGTTGGAAGAGACCCACCAGGATCATTGAGTCCAGCTTGAGTCCCTGCACAAGACCCCAAGAGTCATATCGTGTGCCTGAGAGCACAAATGCTTCCTGAACTCTGTAAGACTTGATGTTGTGACCACTTCCCTGGGGAGCTTATCCCCGTGCCCAGTCACCCTCTAGGTGAAGAGCCTTTTCATGATATCCAACCTAAACCTTCTCTGACAAAACTTCAGGCCATTCCCTTGGGTCCTGTCACTGAAAATCAGAGAGAAGACGTCAGTGTCTGCCCCTCCTCTTCCCCTCATGTCGAAGTTGCAGACTGCAATGAGGTCTTCCCTCAGTCTTTTCTTCTCCAGGCAGAGTAAACTAAGTGACCTCAGGGACTTTTCCTAGGGCTTCTCTTATAAACCCCTCACTATCTTTCTATCCCTCCTTTGGACACATTCTTGTATCTTTATTATTTCAATAGAGTTATCTGATTGATATTCTGCAGTATATTTTTAAACAGAGGGTCTGAAAATCTGCAGCTTCCTCAGCAGCCACCAGCATCCCAAGATTAACCAGACAATTCCAAGTCAGGAGTAAAATATCTCCTGTCATCAGCCTGGTGATAGAAAGTGTGAAGGCTGGGACAGTTGGCAAGGAAGGCGAGGAGGCTGGTTCCAGAGGCAGGCAATTTATTGTCACACATTTACACCAATTGATTCTAAATCCATTAATATACTAATAATGCCATTATTCATGCAATTTGAAAATCATAGAATTTAATCCTTTTATTATTTTAAATTGGATTTCATCATGAACATCCTAAAAAGAGTGGGCTGTAAGTTACTAGTCCATTAGATTTACAATGAATGATGACATGCAATGGATGATTTAGGAATTATCTATCCAAAATCATGAGCATATTTGCTGATGAGACTAATTCAAACCTTGCAAGTTCCACTGCCACTGAGTTTTGTATGCTTGGGCCCCACATACTTGTGAATGCATAGGAGAAAGAAAATGTGACACTGACTGGTGGGAAACACTTCCAACAGGAAAACACAGAATGAAGATTTTATCATATAAGAAAGCAGAATATGCGTGGTTTCTTACTGACAAAATGCAGAAGTCTTTCTCTTCTTCTTTCATACCTGATTCTTGGTCAGATATCCCCCATCTCCCTTTCATGCTTGTTGGGCTACATATTATTTCCATTTTCCAGAAATCTACCTGATAAAAGAAACAGTAACTGTACAGTCATTACAGAGAAAAAGTAGAATTTTATACTTTGTGGCATCAAGAATATGCCAACTCACCAACATTATAATCACATCTGGTTTTATGAAGTGATATTTGCTCTCACAAAAGGAAGACTTCTCATAAACCAGATGGTTGGACAGAGAGAAAGTTTAGACTTAACCTTGCTATAAATAGATCAAGTAATCACACTCTTCAGCTTCTTTTATTTTTTCACTCAATTTTAAAATTATAGTTATCACAATTTTTGCCTATTCTGAACAAGGGGAACATTAATATTTCTGAACAGTTTTAGTTCATCTGGAGTAGCAGGAATTTGAAGGAAAGAGAATCAACTATAAGTCTGCTTGCAAAGTACTAAAAATTTTATGGAATGGAGCACACAGCATGTGCATTATTATTTTAGCACATTCTGCAGACCATTCCAGTATGCACAGACCATCCTGAAAATTTCTCCACAGAGTTAAGGTGTACTTGTAATCCCTCCAAATACCCAGAATGCAGAAGTGTGTTGGTAGCATACTTTAATTCCCTTCCAAAAGCAAGTTTTTCCCATCAGGCTCAAGAGAACCTAAAACCCATAACCTTGTATGTTTGAACAAATGCCATAAGCTCTGGCATCCTTTGCCTCATTGGGCACTTAATTTTTTAGAATGTGCCATTCCCAAAGGAATAGCAAGGCAAGGAAAAGGAAACATTTTCCAAGGGCTATCCATATCATGTCAGCTAGAACTTTCAGAATTACCTGAATGCCTCCACTATGTACTTAAAAAATAAAGAAGCCATGCAAGGAAAACTTCTTCACGTTTCTGCTTTTTTAGTGATGGAGCACTAAATTAGATGTAAAAATTCAAGACTTCATTAAATCAAATAAATGAGACATTATGCTGATGCATGGTTTCATAATATGTTTTATGATTTGACAATACTTTTTTATTGACTAAAATATATTCAACACAGAAAAGGACATTTTTTATAAAACTTCTAAAGTCACAAGAGCGTCCCTATTTTTTTTCTTTTTCAGAATGAATACTAACTGCTGAGCTTGAAGTGCAGCCATTCATAGTTTCACTTCCAAGTATCACTAAAACCCGTGAAAATAGTCCAAGAAAAAGTAATAGTCAGAGTTATTGTTACAAACACCACCAATTATAATGTTTAATGCAAAAATTAGAGTAACTTGAACTTTAAGCTATAACACTCTATGCTTAGTCTTCTAAGGCATAAAAAACCAAACAATTGTCTCATATTCATGTTGAAAGAAATTCTGTTTTGTGAAGTAATTTCTGTCTATCTAGTCTTCTTTAGGTTGCATATCTGTAACGATTTAATTAACAGTTGACAAATTAAATTTGTCCATAATTTTTGGAATTAACCATTATAATTGTTTTTTCTCCAGAAGAAACCTATGCAGATAAATTTAACTTTTCTTCAGATGTTAAAATATCTTGAACTGATTTGTGCAGTTTAGTAGATACTGCATTATATGAAGAGAAAATTTGTGGTCATCTGGATGACTGATTTTGCTATATAAGTCTGATTTTATTTACAATGGCTTTTATTCTTTTAACTTCAGTTGAACATGGCAAAATAAATTCTAAGCCACTGGTTTAATTTAATTTAATTTCATCCTTAATGAGGATTTATTTTAAAATTATTTTTAACTAAAAAGGAAACAATCTTATTTGGTAAAAAGACACTTTCTAGAAATTAACATTCTATTTGAGCAAACTAATAAATGCCATGACAGTGTGTTCTAAATTATTAATTTTAAAAGGTCAAAACTTAGAATTTCTTATTCTAACTGAAATAATATGCATTTAACTATGGATCAGCATTACTGATGTAATTGATCACAGAAAAAAACATCTTCCTATATTCATTATTTTATTCATGGCATCAGTCCTTGCCTATGAATGCACTATAAATGACAGCAATTTTTAAATTGAAACAGCCAATTGTGTATCTTTGTCCATTTGGTATAAGTTTAATCATAATTTGCATTTAACCTCTGTATGTCATTATTTTGCTTACTTTTCTATTCTCTCAATATCAATGTGTGCTGGGAGCTGCATTTCTGTTGGAGCAATAATAACCCATAACGTGAATGTTACATTTCAGAGCTTTTCTTTTTAGAATTATGGGAATGAAAAATGAAAGAGCTAATGCACTAGCTAGAGATTAAGTTATACATGCTACCATCAATCCACCATAATGGTAATTTTGGAGGAAAATTCCTCCCATCTAACTTCAGTAATCTATTATGTAAATGTGTACACCTTAGGTGATATCTTTAGGCTTCTGTCAGAGTGCTGAAGAGAAATAGGCATATTTATGTATGATGTATCCACCATGCTAAATGTCTGTGTGAGAATAAAATAGATGATACCTCATAAGGGATTCTTTCTCCTCATTAACTATAAAATGAGCCTTGGGTATCTATTTGAGGTTCATACATCTGTGATATTTTCTAAGTTCAAAAAAATGTGTTGCATCCTAAATGTCAGTAAGACATTTTAAGAAATTAGCATAGCTTCAGAAAAATATCACTGGTAATATTCCATCTTCACTGTCTATTGATTCAGTATTAAAATAATTCAGTTTCTATTTCTGGTTTTTTCATTACAATTTTTGTTACTGCCAAGACAAAAATGAGTCTTGGAGTTTTAGCACTCTGCCTCATACCAGGAGACGGTTTAAGGAGAAAGAGGATTTGTTGTGACTTCAGTGTTGCCCAGAACTGCAAATGTAAACACCTTATTGTATGTGTCTGTTTGGGAGCTTCACTGAATTTAAGTGAATCAATGATTTCCGCTTTAGTTGCCCAAATATGTCCTTAGTTTCTAGGAACTAATGCAAGAGAAAATGGGTCTTCTGTATTTCCTTTGCCATATCTTCAGCCCTGTGAGATGTGCTAATTATCCTAATAAAGCTCAGATGACAATAGGTACCTAGAGGAATGTAAGAGATTTGAGTCAAAATAAAGGCAGAGAGGTTGCTTGCCACTAACTAGACTTGAATTTGGGAAAATTAGTGTAATTTATTTCCAATTGAGATGAGAAGCAAAGACAAAACCACACCATCCTGCCAACCTCTCCTCTTTTTTTCCAGGCTCCACTTCACTCCTTCATTCCTGACTCTTCTACTTCCCACCAGACCAACAGCATTGGTTAATATGGAATGGAAGCTGAGGACAGCCTGCAAAAGCTCCTCTCTGCCACTACTTTCTCCTCATACTTGTCCCATTCCCTGTTGTGCACAGGCTGCTGTGTACCAGTTCTGGTGTGGTCCTTTCAACAGGCTGCAGGGGTATCTCCTTCCCTCCTTTTTTTCTCACTTTGCTGTATGCAGTGTAATGTGAAATAATATGTATGTGAAATATACACGTTCCTCACCTGGCCTTCTGAAGCTGCCATGCAGAATTAAAAAAAAAAAAAATTAAAAAGTAAAAAAAAAAAATTAAAATATGTTTTAAAATATGGTTTCCTAAATGCACTTCCCCAGAGTCCTCCCCACCTTGGCTGTGGGGCTCAGTCATGCCCTGAGATGGGATGTTTGCTACCAGTGGAATCAGATATGTTCAGCATGGGGCAGCCCTGACCACTCCTCACAGAGGTTTCTGAAGCCCCTGCTGCCAGTACTGGGGCATCTGAACTCAATACACTAGAGGTGAAAAGCCAATAGTATTTCAGACTTTTCGGAAAACTGTGATTTTGGTAGCCTCACTCTAAGGCTTGTTTTTGGCATTATAGTAGTCAAAATATCCCTGTAAAGTAGGTAATTCCTAATAAACCTAAAACTATATTGCAGTTGACATTGGAGTGGAAATACTTTTGTATGCTACTCACATGATTTCCCAGTGCAATATTTTCAAATATACTCTGTATGTTTTTGTCTGTTTAGATTTGTCTGAAAAATAATGAAAGCAGGAGCTTGTGAAACACATCTGAGGAGTCATGGATTTAAAACGTGAAGAAGAATAAAAGTATCAGGCAGAAAATTGTTAACATCATATGTTCATGTATCAGACTCCAAATTATTTTTTGCCTGAAGTAATCGAACTCTGTGTTTGAATGCAGTCTCCTAGAATTTCAAGATGTTTTCATGGCTTGTTGAGTTTTTTTACTTTTTTTCATGGAAGAACGGAGTGCTGTATAATCATTTTGTACTGGAGCTGAAGCTTCAGTTAAGACAATAAGCATGTATCCATCAACAATTAAAAAGTGTGGCATTTCTATTTCACCGTAGAAAAATCTAAGTGACTTCCTATTTCAGCAGAAAAATGTCAAAGTTTTCAGGAAATGCAAATTTGACAGATATATGATAGAAATATCACAGCTAACTATAAATGATGAACAACTAAAACATCCCCAGAATATGACTGGTTGAGATGTATAAGAGCAGCAATATATTGACCTTCTTAATGTCTGAACATCATGATAAAAAGTTTCCAGCAAATGAGAAAGTAACAGTGACATATTGAAAATTCAGTGCATGAGAAATGAGAATGACAAAACGTTCCCAAATAAGGATGTGCAAATTCTAAAGTATAGGCAGAACTCAGGGGAGAATTTGCATTGAGTGGAAGCAATGTTGCTATTTTGACTGTGCCTGCTGCCTAGGAGGTGATTAAATCATGACAGAGAAGAATGATCCTTCTATCTCTCATCTCTCTAGGTAGTTACATAGCTGTCATCACTCCAGTACATGAATGTAGTTTCCTCTTCCTTCATTTATACAACACATCATTTATCTGCTTTATGTGCACCGTTTAGAACTACTTGCAGGAAGTCTCTGTGACAACCTTTGGTTGCAATTAGGTTCTGTCAAGTTAATTTCAAAAGTTATAGGTCATCTAAGTCTCTCTTGCATTTCACCAAAACCCATTCCCTTTAAGATACAAAGATGCTGTTCCAAAAAAATACTAGCCCAGTATTCACTTGTCTGAAGCTATTAATTGTAATTTTTATCAACAGAAAACTGTTAAATGGATAGTTAGAAGACATAAAATTGTTGTAATTTTCAGATCTTTACTGTTCCATTTCACAAGTGAGTCACAAATATAAAAATGATAACATAAAAATTTAAAATTTTTATTAAGTAAGAACTTCAAAAAGTCAGTCACAATTCAGTCACAATCCAAATGTACTGATACAATGGCTAAAAAGGGAAGAATAATAGTTATCATAACTATAGTTATCATATTTTCTGTTCCTGAACTAATTTAGGTGATTAGTAGATGCCATACCAGTCAGTCTTAAGAAAAAGCAATATAACTACAATATAGTATGATTTAGGATTCCCTGGGTTTAATATGGCACGATATTTTATGACCCTTCTTCAGATCCCATGTCAATTTCATTCCTTCCTGTGAAAGACCATAGATGTCAAGAAAGTTTCATAACTTAGCATAAACTAACGCCCAGGATGATCCATTTGAACATACAGAAAAACTTCTTCACTGGGTGGGTGACCACACACTGGATCTGATTGCCCAGAGAGGTTGTGGAGTCTCCTTCACCCCAGATATTCAAGAACCTTCTGGATTCAATTCAATGCCATGTGCTCTAGGATGATGCTGCTTGAACTGAGATTTTGGACCAGATGACTCACTGTGGCCCCTTCCAACCTCATCTATTCTATGATTCTGTGATTGAGAAAAAAATTATGGCAATAACAAAGGCAACACTCCTTAGGCATTACTCCTTACCGTTTTAATATTTTCAAAACTCAATGTTTCCAATTTTATTGCTATTTGATAGAAATGCAATTATGCTTTCATTTGGTTATATCCTCTGAATTTTCTTACAATGGTATGAGACTGTAGTTAACATATTTTTGGCATTGTTATTGAAGTTTACCTCCTAGTCATGTCAGGTAAAGTTACAGGATGGAGCAATAAAGTTTTGCTTCACATTCTGGTTCTGTTCTGTTGTTTATCTTGTTGTTTACCCAGGTAACAAAATAAAGTTGATCCAAGTGTCAATACATAATTTGCTATCAACTAGAAGCAGCATGCTTTGTATAAATCAAAATATTTCTTTGGTGATTTTTTTTTTTTTCTAAACATTTTTTTATTCTAGCAATTAATCCTTTCTTCAGCTTTGTTGAAACCATAGTAGCTATTATTGTTTCATCAAAGTTTCTTGCAAGATTTATTTGCCTGTAATAACTAAACATTCGTTTCTGCATTGTTTATTATGTTTTCACAATGAAAACAACTCCAAAAAATATATATGTATACCTATATTTGCATTCTGTTTATATATCTGACATTCAGTAAAACTCATTAGTATTAAAAAACCCTAGAATTTGTAACCAGACTAAGGAGAAATAAAACACATTTTAAAATGTATTGCATTATTAAGAACACTAAGAACTGCTTTTCGATTAAACCACAGTAATTTACAAAACCAAGGAATGCTGGACCCAGGAGGTGAACAACCTTCTGTTTTTTCATACTCTGCCATTCAACTATTAAACTGTATACAAATTTGCAGCTGCCAAGTGTCAGGTCATTGATTTTCCTTCCTACTAGGCAACAGCTGCTCTGCTCACACTTCAGAAATCTTCCTTTCCAGATGACATTGTGAGTGCAACAAGAGACTCCATTACTGATGAAATAAAGCCTTGGACTACTCCAAGTAAGTGATAAAAACCCCCCCCAAATTTTAGTAGAAATTTATAAATGAAGTGCAGAAGAGATTGATGGGAACAAAAGTGATACTTATCTGGAGTCAAATCATACAAATATCAATTTTCCTATATACCTTCCACCTTAAAAAAATTTACTTTGTTTGCTGGTAAATTAAAAAGAGACTTTTAGCTGTTGTGGTTACTCTTTTATTAAATTATTACGCAATATTGCTTTCTCCCGTGATGTGAAAGGGTGATTTCATCTGTTCAAAGAAACATTAAATAAAGAGTGGATGTTGATGCAGCTCTAATGAGTAGATCCCCTTGCATTTAAAAAAGCTATGTTATCTGGTCAAAATTTCTCTTCCATCGTCAATTTGCATCAAAAATATAATATATAAACTTAGAAATTATTAGAAAATTATTAAAGTACACGCAGTCATGTGAAACTGCATGATGCACATATAATTTTAACAATTCATGTACTCCTGGTCATACTATTTGATAAAAGGCATGGTAAAATGAATACATAAAGAGAGGGCAGCACAAGTATAAATCAAGAGTGACAGTTTCAGAATCACCCCGAATAAAATCTTTTTGAGGAAAGTGTCCATTTGTGCTGGACAGTTTCCATGTCTGTAATTTATCACATCTGCACTATCCTTGGTGGAAAACGATCAGGTCAGAGTAGACTCAGGCAAGCAGGACACAGAGAAATCCTTGGGTTCTCATAGGATACACTCACAAGCACTGATTTAATTTCAAGGCTACTTTCAGTAATGTTTGAATGGTCTTGCTGAGTGGAAGAAGTGTCCGAGAGATGGAGAGAAAAGATGTCACATTTATCTTTAAGGGGGGTAAGAAAGAAGAATCAAGAACCTACAGATCAGTTAGCCACACTTTGATTCTCATAAAGGTAATGAAAGAACGGACCTGGAAACTGCTTCCAAACTCACAAAGGACAGGAAGGTGATTGGGAGCAGTCAGCATGGATTCATCAAGAGGAATTCATGCTTGAACAATGTAATAAACTTCTGTGATGAAATGCCTGGCCTAGTAGATACATGGAGAGCAGTGAATATTGTCTAATTACATGAATAAATCTTTTGACACTTTCATTCATAAGGTCCTCATGGAAAAGTTGATGAAATATGGGGTGGATGAGCAGACCCAAGGTAGAATGAAAATTGTCTGAGTGACCACAGCCAGAATGTGGCACAAAATCTAGTTAAATGTCAGTAACTTGAAGCGTACTCCAGGGATCAATACTGAGTCTGATAATGTACAAAATTTTCATTAATGCAAGGATGCTAGCTTGTCTTGGAACACTAAGAATGTAAAGAATGTTGTTTGGGTGTGGTTTAGATTTTTTTCCTTATGAGAAAACTCACAGAACTATAACTCATTGCCAGCTAAGAATTCTTCCATTGCTCTTCTCTAGAATCTGACAATTAGGTTCACCTCTGTCAGTTTTAAACAATGCTCTCGCAATGCTAGATTCAGTTTGCTTATTAAAATCAGTGGAGAGAAATAAACATATCTCAGAGATCAATTTCTTTTAACTCTTGGAAGTGTTTACATGAGGAGATGATCGGTATAGCAAAAGTGCTCCTTTCTCTTTACTGATTATAAAGAGAGGCAAAGATATACGGTTCAGATGCCTGTACCAAGAAGCCCCTATATGTGATTTGATGATAACATCAATCAAAATAACTAAGTGCCTAAGTATTTTCTTTGGATACTTATACAGATTCAAAATTTAATATGTAATCAATAGCTTCAAAAAAAGTAATTTTCATGAGCTAAAAGTAAAATGCACAAAAATGAAAATATGTAAATTCTGGATTAAATGTGATTACTTTGACTACGCCAAGTTATACATATCACTCATAGGCTGGAAAAATAGCCAGAAGAATAAAAAAAAATCTGCATTCCACATGCACCTAGTAGCAACACAAATTATTAATGAGACAATGTACTTACTATGCCTGTTAAAATTATTAGTTTCAATTTTGATACAGTCAGTTTTCAAAGTTTAAAAAATTGCACTACAAATTTTTAAAGTTAAAATTGCAACCCCAAGACTCATTATCCTCTTAAAGACTTTTAATTTGCACTAAAATGAGACATTTATATAAAGAAAAGCCAACAGCCTGTTAAGAATTAATATATTTCCATGATTGATGCACAACACAGATTAATAAGCAGCAAATCTTCCAAAACTTGCTTGATCTGAGTTCAGATAAAAGTGGAAATTAAGGAAGGCGGATAAAATATACTCTTTAAAAGGAATGATACATGCATCACTAGAAAGATTACATGAAAATTAATTGTAATTACCTCATACATTAAAACTGGTTCACAGAATGAAAGATGTTTGAGGAACAGTAAATGAAGGAGAACAGAGCACAGCAGTATGTAAAATCTGGATATGCTGTGCAAAATTAATAACTATTAGAGTTTGTGAGAGGCAATAGGATGCCAATTAATATCCACAAATAGTTTTAAGCTGGAAAATACTGCAAATTATAAATAAGAGAAGAGAGAGTATATATGGTCAGCTAAGAAATTTAGTGTGCTCCCCCTCCGCCCAAACAAAACAACAGAGTATTTCAGACAGCTGGAATACATAATTAAAGGTATTGATTAAGAAAGCAGACTGTAAAGCCACAGAGGTACCACTGATTGAGAATTATTCTATTACCTTCAGATAGAAAACAAGTAAATAAACAAAAGGCCCAGAACAGATTTGCTAGTGCTAAATTGCAGGAACAGAATTACAGAATTGAAGTTACCAGTTAGGAAAAGGATACAGTCCCATTCTCGACATGTCTATTGTAATAGATCCAAATAAAATGAAATTCTGAGCAGTGAAGGATTCTTTTTAGTCCAAAACAGACATGTTGTGTCTTGCCTTCTGAGATGAGATAAATGGCATGGCTTATCAAACCTAGTGAGAGAAACGTGCTGAGTGATAAATTCACAATTCATTCCAGGAAACAAATCAGTTATATATTTATCAAGATGAACTCTGGCTAGACTACCAACACAGATTAGATTGGCCAGTCAGATACTGTTTTGATTTGCTTTGAAAACAAAAAGTGAAATCTTCTGCTTACCCAAAACTAATTGAAACAGAGGACTACCTAAACCTGAGCCCTCAAACTTTTACATGTCTCCTATCAATGTAAAACTAGAAATCTTTGGAAGATACTAAAATTTTTATAATTCTGACATAGGCTTGAGCACAACCTTTGCATTGAGTTCAGTCCCAAGCCTACATGTCTTTGTTCCATTTCTTAAAATTTCCTATTAATTAATGGTTACTTAAAAATTACTTCTGCATCTAAACTGTATATGTATCTCTACCATTAATGA
Source organism: Erithacus rubecula (assembly GCF_903797595.1). NCBI lineage: Eukaryota > Metazoa > Chordata > Aves > Passeriformes > Muscicapidae > Erithacus > Erithacus rubecula. Next base: position 58,946,908 of record NC_136658.1, read on the forward strand.
AACCATATTTTTTATAAAAGGATCTCCAGAGAAAGATTCTAATGATGACTTAACAAATCAAGAGGACACTCAACGAATATTTGGTTTGCATTTTTACCTTCATAAAATGGAACACCTGTTTTCTCCTATATTTAGGAGAAATATACCTTTTTAGCTAGTTCTGGCAATAAAAAGGTCATGCAAAAGCACCCTTGAGAAAAGATTTCCTTGAGTAGTTTATTGCGTGCAGTTAGACTGCAAATTTAAACAAAAAACTATGTAAGGCAAGACCACAATCTGACTCCTCTTCCTTCCTACTAAAAGATTCATACCGAACATAGGGTTTTTAAAAAGGACAGAAATTACAGACATCAAGTGTCATTCTTATAAGATATTTTTTAAGTACTGCTGTAGAATGGATGCCCAATTCCATTTCTTATTAGACCATCTGAGTAAGGGTTAATTTCTGTTTCTTATTTCCCACTTACAAATTGTCATTTACAATATAGTCAGTTTAAAACCAGTGAGTGGACAAAAGTACTAAGGATACTTTCCTTAGTTTATATCATTTGCAAAAACATTCGAAGCTTAGATGGAAAAAAATTTGCCCTTTTGGCTCAATGCTTCTTAAAAAAAAAAAAAAAATCTAATGTAAGTTAAATGAAAAGTTGTAGTCCTCGATATAACCTCTTCAAATAGAAAGCAATAATAGGTTTTCTTGAGTGATACCCTGAAATAAATACATTCAGAGAGATCTCATTAGATACAGACTTTCTTTGCCTTCAGTCCAGCCTTGTACCTATAATTTTCCTTCAAGGTCAAACTGTAGGATGTTCGATCTGAAGTAAAAACAGAGCATTTCTTTCCACTAAATCCTGGTGTCCTGAAGCTCTGAAGTGCTGCGTGAACACCATGAGCTACATCATATGTTCTGTGTTCATTCATGAGTCCAATTTAATGTCAGATGTTATCCTTGCAATGTTTAGCTTTAGGAAGTTAACTAGAATTAGGCAGTTGCCTGAGAGATTAGATGGTATCATATAGTAGTAATATAAAAAACAAACAAAAAAAGAAGTTTTAAATTAAGCTACTCTAAATCTAGATAAGAGATTTAATAAAGGCTAATATTGAGATAAGAGAAGGTAGGCTTATTTTGTACATATAATCTAAAATCACAGTACATAGCATTACTGAATTTGCTTTAAATTTTCTATACAGTTTCAGTGTCAATATTCTGCTAATGAAACTAGCAGATGCTTTCAAACCTTATAATTCTCCTGAAAAGATTTTCTTCAGCAGTAGCAAACTGTTAAACAGCATTGTTTGGAGCCATTACCTGAAAATGCTGCAGACACCCTGAAAAGGCTACCAAGGGACCTAATTTTCACACTGGTGTTAGACTTTGATAAATGTGTAACTTCAGAATGTGACCAACACACCCTTACACAGGCTCTACAAATCAGAAGTGATTTCAGGAAATGTATCTATTAAATATAAATAAGAAGAATATCAATGTCTAAACATGACCTATACCCATATTTTCAAGATTTATGAACAAAGAGACAATTTAAAAAGATTTTTTAGCAGTTTACTTCTTTTCTACAAGAGAGCTTCTGAAACTTGCGAGAATAATATATCTCCAAATGAAATATTATCTAGCTCTATAGAAGATAAATGTATTCATTTAAGTCATGACTTGGTTTTTAATTGTGTGTCACAACCATCTTGGAAGAACTTTGTTGTGTCAATATATGCAGATATATTTAAATCTTCAGTTACTGTGTTAGAAATTACTAGTATAAGATTTCTTCATTCATAAAGTTATAAGTTAAAGCAATAGTGTCAAAACAATGTCATTACATTTAGTCTTGATTGTCCTAAATCTTTCTCTGGACATTTTGAAATTCCAATACTGAGAGACAAATATTGGAGGAAAAGGAAAATTGATCATTGGTGCATGGCATATACTGCTTTGAAGTCAAAATTCACACTTCAGTATTTTAGAACCACTTTTTTTTAAAAGAAAAATTACATTGCACTCCAAGTTGCTATAGATATATTTTAATATTATAATATAGTATATTTTAACAAAATATTAATATCATATACTCTGCATATTTTTGAAGATATCATTTGTAGGGAAAAAAAAGGTCTATGATTTGCTTTTTTAGGAACTCCTTTTCCAGTTTATAAGCTTTGTTTGTGTTACACAAGAATATTTTTTAATATTCTAAATATTCACTATCAAATAATATTATTTTTACAACCAAAAAGTGCTTTCGATCTGTGTCCAAACCATGCAATAATTTACAGACATTCATGCTGGAAAAGGATCCATATTCTTGCCCAGTATGAATTCTCTTTCCAAGATACATTTAATTAATCATATGTTGCCTTTTTTATACCCTTGAACTGAACATTTTCATCTTAACATGATTTGAAAATAGAGTTTTAGAGATTTCAGATCAACAGATGCAGAGTGTTTAATGTGGAAAAGGTTTTTTTTTTATTCTTTGAACAGCATTTCCAGGGATCTAGACGCCTACGAGGGTTAAAATCCTGTTTAAATTTCATTAAATTTCGGAAAGGTTTTGCTTCTCTGCAGATTTAGAATTAATCATAGTAAATAATAAAAGAACACATAACCTTTAGTAGCTAGAAGATATTAAACAACATTTGCAATTAATAAGCATTACCTCATTATTAAATGGGATCAGGCATAACTGTTTTATAGCCATATTAACATTGATGGAAAACGTGAAAATATCTAAATGTCAAGCCATTTTCCTTAGGTATCAAGCATCCTTCCATTCTAATACATAACAAATTGGCCAAGCTACAGCACTTAAATGGCAGAAAGGTTATTGACACACCAGCATGATCCCATTCTAACCTATTGTTTACCAGGGTCAAATATTCCTGATGTTAAAAAAAGTTGCAAGGCTGTATTCAGCTATAAATAGCATATCTGAGCAACTATAGATACTGTAGCTGAGAACAGATTGTATTAATGCTTCTGTAGTACTTATACAGACCATTTCTGCAAAACTTTATAATTAGTCAAGATTCTTCATTTTTCATCTGACTGGTAAAGTTCCTTAAATGTTCAAAGCAATTGATCCTACCACATATAAACTGGATGGATTTCTTCATCCATCACCCTCTGGCACAGAACATAATCCACTCAGATTTTAAAGATCCTTAAAATTATCATTTATGTAGACTTATTAATACAGGATATGATAATCACTCCAAAAAGCATCTCTTCCAGCCTGTCATTCTTTTACAGACAGCATCATTAGGACAGACTAGTATTCATCAAACCTCAGTGAAATTAAAGTAAATAAATAAAGTAAATTAAATCTCCTATTGAAATTATCATATTCTGGCACATCTCCAATTTCACATAATCAAATGCATTTAAGGTAAAATGACAGCACAAATAGATGCATTTAAAGGACACACATATTTCTTGTCTACCATCAATATGCTTACAGAAAGAATTTTATAAAGGCTTCCTAGATATGAATATGAATTTTTTTAAAGCTAAATGCTTAAAAATTTAACGTGAAATGGTCAAAACACCAGTCTGTCATTGTTCAAGGACTGTTTGCTCAGGCATATGGTGTGACTCTTGGGGATGATGCTATGCAGGACAAGGAGCTGGACTCAATGATCCTTGTGGGTCCCTTCCAACTCACTGTATTCTGTGACTCCATGAGATCTAGAATTTAGCACTGTTGCAGCTCAGTATAGGCATTTTTTACATATTATGTGTTTCCTAGTCAAGATAAAAGAGTAGATAAGAATTTGTAGTGAAACAGACTCCATATTTGATAATGCAAAATTTCTCTTTTTTTTAAGAGTTATTTCATCTTTATATTTTAAGTAAATGTAATAATAAAAGAGGAACTGATTTTATGGGAAGCATCCATAAACATCTACTGAGTACCTGTATTCTCATAGAATGTAATTGTACCATTTATTTCCCTATAAGACAAAGACATAAAATTTCAGCCTCATTAGGTTTTAGATTGTGGAAGTTGTTTGCCCTGCAATGCATTAACTTTTTTCTACACAAGCATAAGAGACAAAATTGGCATAATCATTTACAAATTTTAAATAATGTGTAGTTAATCTTTCTTGGTAATACATTGAAATACCACAAAACCCTGAGGGCAAAGTTAATGCTTTGTTGATTATAGCATATAGTAGATTTTTCATAACAGTATGAAGAAATTTGTTAGTGTATAACAGTTCCAGTCTATAAACAAATGATATGATAAACTCTGTTAAATCTCTTTGTGTTTCTATTCATAGCATCAGTTCATTCATATTTGTCTGAATGTGTCCTGTAGAATATCACATTGCCATATTAGTGTAAAATACATGGAATTTCACTGAGTTTCTAACAGGTGTATATATATTTTCAATATGGAGTAGGTTACCTACATATGCAGCAGGAAACTTCATAACCTGAATGCTATGACTGGTACTTGGGAGTGAGGATAGATTGAAGAGATTTCACAGACAGAATCCAAACAAAAGCTTGCTTGAGAACCGAATGATATCGGTCTGGATAGGAAAGTAATTATTTTCTTTCCTTCAAGAAACGAGGGTCAGAATTTTGTCAATTATGTAATACTGTTAGTATTGTATATACTTAAAGATGGCTGTTTCAATTACTTGTGAACCTGAAACTAATCAATGTTGAGCATATCGCTTACCCAATTAAGGCCCAGAATAATTTATTTACTAAGATAGGGCTTCAAAGAGCAGAATGTGGCCAGTTGATAATCCTTTCAAATTTCTTTGGCCTTGTCTTGGACCGTGGCAGCAAACAAAGAATATGAATCAAAGTACTACAGAAATGAAGCATCACATAATACTTTTAAGGTATAATCCATAAAGCAAACAAAGGAATATTTAGATTTTGGCACAGAACTTAAGAAAAGATTGGTATATGCCAGAGAAAATATAGGGTCACCTGTGTGGAAGTGAATGTGTTAAGGGAAAATGGAAAAGCAGCTGAAGGGAAAGTCTGGAAGCAAATTATTTCCTTCTGCTATACCAAGTTTTTTTCTTTTATTGTTCTTTTCCTTCACTGATTCAGTTGAAAAGTCAGTGACATAGAAGCTGTTTTAAAATTTGTTTAACTGAGAGTGAACTGACCTAGATGAGATACATGCGGGAGTCAAGCTCACACATGACATTTGAAAAGTACAGCATTAAATAAATGGCCAGTCATCCATATATCATCAAGGAGCTCTTCAAAGCCAAGTTTAGAGTAATTCATATTACTCAAAGCTCTTCTGAAGGGTTCCAGGCAATTAAATAGTTAGTGAGCTCACAATATGCCTCATAGTGGAATTGATAAAGCTAGTCTGAGATGATTAGAAAAAAAACCTACCCCACAAAAAGTGGAAGTGCATTAGAATGAATATTTTCCTCCAGTTTTATCTTCCTTTAAAACATCTGAAAAATCTTGACTCAAACATTCTTCTAACACTGTCTGCTAATCTGCTACCATTAAACACCACAACTATTAACTCTACATGAATAAAAGTCTTAGAAAGATGACACTTAGATAATTTAAAATCTAGGAGAAACATGCCTCTGCAAAAATAGTAAAGTGACAATGTAAACTGCAACATTTACCTTATTAATTAAATGTTTATTTGAAAGCAATAATTAAATAGTCCTTTGGCAATTTAATAGAAGCAACTAAAACTGCCTCATTTACAACTTTATTTGTAGGGTTTTTTCACATTTTCTATCCAATATGTTTTTCTGATGGCCTTACAACAAAAAGAGAATTTGACTAAAATTTAGTTTTTATACTATAAACCATTCCTTAAATACATTCTTGAAGTTTTCCAAATTTAGTGGTGATACATTTCTAAAGGAGAAAAAAGCAACACAAAACCACTCTCAGAGTATACTTTGTTCCCAGCATGATAAAATGTCTTAATATCATAGAGGGTATTACAGGAGATTTGTTTAAATTAGAACCCTTTTTCTTCACTAGTTTAAAACATATAAATAGCTTATCTGGATGTAAATATCAAGAAAGGTTTCATTTTCCATTCTAATTACCTCTGGTCCTACTTGTAACAAATTCCCTTTAAGACAGACAAGCTGATAAATTCCCTATATGAAGTCTTACAAAACCCTGGCAAGATAGGGATAATTCTGTGAAAAAACACAGTCATGCAGTGAATATTTTGTCTGTGTTCATGATCCTGTGTGACTGAAACAGAGTGTTAACATGTGGTAAAAAGTGGTGGCTGAAGTGAATACATGAGGATTTCCAACTATAATTTCACATTCATCTGTCTGACTGAGGAGACAAAATTCTAATTGAAAGAAAGACTTTTTTTTTTCAATACATCTCCCATAGTGTTAAATTATAACATACTCAAAAAAATTGTAAAATTTTGTTTTCGAAATTAAAAAAAAAGAAATAATACAAGTCAAGAGCTGCATCATGGGTTATAAATTTTTATTGAAGTTATGAATTCATTGCACCATTTTTAAACTTCTGGTTCCTTTGAGTGTATTAAAACTCTGCAGTAACAAGATTAAGATTCTGTTTGAAGAAACAAGTTGGGATTAATTTCTTTTAGACTTACTTCATCCTTCCATATTCTATTATGAAGAAACAGCCTCTGCCTATGCCCAATAACTTATTGACTGCTTCTGCTTCTGCCCGACTTTGAAGGGCAGTGGTGTATCTTTTTCACAAGGTACAATCAGCTGGATAACATGTTGTAAGATTGGACAAGGAATACTAATTACTTCACAGTGGTGCCAAAGTCTGTACAAGGTCTGCAAAGCCATGAAAGCCTTTGTGATGACACCAGAATGTCTGCATTTGAACATGGCACTTCCTTTTTTCTTCAGGGCTTGTGGGCATTTGTTTCACACTTTCCTCACTCTTCTTTCTCACAGTATATTTTTATCATTTTTAAAATGCTTTCCCAGAGGTAATATAGCATCATGGACAGGCTCAGACCTGTCCCTCAATAGGTCCACTGGAGCCAACTGGAATTGTCTGTCCAGCACAGCAGCACCTGCACTACCAACACCTTACCACAGTCACACAACACACCTATATGTGCATTGAACATAAACAACAATTTCTCAGCAGTCAAAAGAGAAAGAGTAAACCTTTGCTATGTTTTGCATTATATATTCCAAACAGAGCAGTGTTACGAATCTGTGTCTGAAGAGGCTTGTGTTTAGTGAAGCTATCTCCTTTACTAGAAAACACAAACTGGGAGGTTAGTTCTGGAACAAGAGATAAAGGAGGGTGAGTGCTGTGCTGGTGTGTTCAGTCCATAGCTCTGTGATTTTTGATTCTGTTAGAAAACTGGGTAATGTGAAAATGTGAATAGAAAATAGAAGAAAATGTGAATATGAGCTGTTTTAATGCCATTGAATCAATCATTCAATATTTGAGTTTTAGATAAGGACAATAGTTTTCAAGTGTACCTACTAATTGTCTCCTATTATTCCCACAGTGGAGTGGTTTCAAACAGGAAATTATTAAAATCATTTTGGCCAAAAACTAAACCTCTGCATGCATTCCAGGGGTGTATGGAATGCACTCCAGTTTCTGAGTTCACCTCCAAGACCAAAGTAAGCTGGGCCAAAGTAAATGCTCCTGAAATACATAGAATGATTGCAATATAGTCATCTTTATCCTATGGCTTTATTACCTGATGACATTGTATTTCACCTTTTGCTGATGTAGATTTGGTCCTCATGGCCATGAATCATGTATCTGAAGATAAGTGATAACTATTAGCATTATTAAAATGAGAAATTGTATACAAACCTGTCATAAGAAATTCAGTAACTGCAGCATGTTGCTATAACTATTTATTTCTTACTCTCTGAACTATTAATATCATGCTGTCTTAATCAACCAAAACAAGATTTGAGCTTTTATTGAAACAGCTGTTCAACACATTTTCCTTCCATAGAAGCATACAAAGAGGAAATCTCACTTACAGAATTATTAACACAATTATTGTCTCAAGGAACAAATGAAAAATGACCGTTTCAAATAGCAGTTTGTGTGAGAATATCACCTAAATTAATCACTATCTAGATTAATTTATTTCGTAATTAGGAAGATGTTTTCTTCTGCATGAAAAAAGTGAGTCATTAATAGAAAAGACATTCATAAAGTCAGATGTCTTTGTTCGAGCATAATTCAATTTCTTGATTTAATAGAATACAGTGAGATGAATGTAGAGGAAAAAATCCCACAGAACCACAGATAACTTAGGTTGTAAAAGACCCTGGAAATTTTCAAGTCCAACCATTAACCTGATGCTCACAAGTCCACCATTAACCATGCATTTAAGTCCTACATCTACACGTTTTTTAATTACCTCCAGGTAAAGGGACTCAACCACTTCCTTGAAAAGCCTGTTCTAAGGCTTGGTCACCCTTTCAGTGAAGAAATGTTTCCTAATATCCAATGTAAACTTCCCTGGCTCAATTTGAGACCTTTTCCTCTTCTCCTATCCAGAAAGTTGTTTGGGTTTTTTTTTTGTTTTTGTTTTTTGTTTTGTTTTGTTTTTTTGGTTTTTTTTAATGCAGTGAAGAGTGAACCTGTCTGTTGGGGTTTTTTTTGGCAGTTTTTTTTTAATATTCTTTCTCTTATCTTATATTTATGTATATCTATGTACACAAGCAACAGGATGGGACTGCTGGAGAAGCTGTCTTCAACTTTTATTCCATCACAATCATCAGTTTCATTTTACAGAACCAGGCAAGGGAGATGGAACAGCTTCAACTGCCAGCACAGAAATTCTCTTTGTTATAGAGTCTTTTAACAACTTTCTAGCCAACAGCATAATACTAGAAGCTGACAAGCATTTGCCCAGGCCAATTAATAAAGCTGCATGTACATCTTGCTTTGAACAGTGCTTGCTTGCAATAGCTTAAAACAATGGATAAAACTTCATTATTAAGCTTACATATTTCTACTATCTTGCTTAACATATTTTCCTGAGCCCTATCTCTATACAGCTCACAGCCTTATTGCTTCTCGGCTTAATATCTTCAGCATTTTTGCATTTCTCCATCTTGAGATTTGGTTTCACACAGTTTTCTGACAATCCTATACCTTTTCTATTTCCCACATCTGTCCAGGCCATGAGCTGCCACTTTCTCCATGAGTGCTGTGTCAAAGGCTTTACTAAAGTCCAGGTAGACAACATCCACAGCCTTTCCCTTATCCACCTGTCATACCAAGAGAACAGGTTGGTCAAGCAGGACCAACCTGCTTTCAAGCCTTTCACAAATCAATGCTAGCTGGGCCTGACAACTTGGTTGTCCTATACATATCATGCAGAGACAACCAAACTTCAGAAGGTGAATCAGGTGAAGTATTCAGGGTTATGAGTATCTCTAAAAAATAAGACACTTTATGTACACTTTAGAGATACTGACTACAAATGTCAGTTCTAAATATATATCATGTTACAAATTTAAAAAAATTATTAACAAGCTAGCAATAGTATACTAGTGTTGAACAGATTGAAAATCCTAGTTGGCTGAGTAATTTGGATTTGAATGTTGCTTATTACTTTCTGATGCAAGAAATAAAATTAGAAATCAGTAAGAAATGTTCAGAAACTTATGAGACTAGTATATAATTTTTGTTCATAGAGAGAAAGATATTCAGCCTTTTTGAAAATGATAATTAGGGTTTTTTTCAGGATAATCATCTTGCATTCTTAGTTACTTTTTGATATTACCTATGTATAATATTTCATGTATTAACTTTAGTTTTATTTGGGTGTCATAGTTTTACAAGTTTTTTGAATTAAAAGAGGAAGAATCCCTGGTAAGGAAGCCTTAGCATTCTATTATTCTGTATATATATATATATATATATATATATATATATACACAAATGTTTATATTTTTATGTTTTCTGGAGTATGATCTATTTAATATTATAAATTAAAGTCATATGGGAAAAAATTCAAATATCTGACTATTTTAATATTGTTGTTTCAATGATCCTCTCTCATCTGAAGACTCAATGACTTCTGAATATCCTCCAGAATAGTATTTTAAAGCTTAAGTCCTATGGTAACAATATGTAAAAATCTAAAAAGATAAACATAGAATGGTGAAACGAATTTAACTTAAATTCAAATGCCATCTTTTCATCTTGATTTCATATGAAGTACAAACTTCAGTATTTGAATCTTTAGCTGTAGGATATCAAACTGCTCAGTGATAATTGGGAGAGTCAGTGAAATGTAGAATGTCACAGAAATACTTTCTCATTTGCTTTGCTTCATCTTTGCAAACACTGCATCTGACCTGCTGTCATCAAATACAAAAATAAATTGCTAATGTTCTGTTAGATCAGGTTCTGCTTGGGGTTTTTTTAAATCACTATAAATTTAATTTTGTTGCATTGCTTGCTGTGGTTTCTAAGAAACTGAAACACTGCAAAGATTGTTTCTAAAAGCAAATAGCAATGTGATATTTTTTCAGTTTTGACTTCAGAAAGGAGTGCTGGCTAATTTACAGGACAACCTTATATTCCATCACATTTTATTTGTTTAATATCCGCTTCTGATATGGATGCTGAAACACATAATTTTCCAATATGCATAAATGCATATGCATTATACTGTTGCACAGTTCTTATGCCAATACCTCCCCTAGCACCAGTCCAAAAACCAAGCCAGTAACCAGATACTTCATTATCATGAATCTTTAAATTTTTAAAAGCTCTGTAAAAATAATCAATAAACTTGATTTAATTTTTTAAACTCAGTATCAAATATATAAGCTAAAGGACAAATTAATGCATTTATAGTGCTTTCCTGCATTTGACATTGAACCCATTTTTTACAGATTTGTCCCCCTTTTCTAAAGAGACAAGTGAAGAATGTTGAGAACTTCCATCACTAGCAGGGCTGATATTTAGAACTTATATTGATTGAGGAAATCATCTTCCCCATTACTTCTTTCTGACATTATGATTTTAATCTATTTAAACAAATTACATTAAGTATCTGAGAAGAAATTGACAGTCTCATCAGCTTTCACACTTGAGTTTTTTGACATAGAGATGAAAAACTACAATTAGTATATTTTCTTGATAAAAGTCTAGAAAATTTGGTTTCTTCTCTGAAACAGGAGAGAAAAGATTACAGGAAATTTATTTCTATGCATGTCCCAACCCTGAAAGAGCACGATCCGGTCTCATGGTGAATCTCTCTCCTTTTCCACAGCATACAATACACGTTTTCTGTAGCAAGGGTCTAAATACGAAAAGCAAGAGGTGATTTGGCTGTGTTCAACTGTCAAATAATCCAGTCCTTCACCATTTTCCTTTTCCATTGGTTGTGCGGTTCCCTCTGGAGTGGCACAGCAGACAGGGCTTTTATTAAAGACTGCTGGATCACCAGGAGTGTTCACATTTGTAGATTAGGTGTGAGTAATATTAAAACAAATTGCCTGGTGCATGCTAAGTTGGACCTCAGTGATGCTGTGCAGGCTAAGTTTTGCGCATTTGCTCATAACTTTACCTTTATTTAATGCTATGCAAGAGCATAGCCTGAAACATACTAAGAGAATTGTTTATACCTGCACTTTTTCAACTCCGTGCATAAAAATGGGACGACGCTTACTTTGTAATTAAAAATATTAAAAAAAAAAAAAAAAAAAATTAAAAAGAGAAAGTGAAGAAATGAAGAGAAAAATTAGACCTTTATATTCTCTACAGAAGCCTAATACCAGTATCTCTGAGTGATTATGTGGTATAGTGGGATTTTTTTAATAACAGTTCTTATAAGAAATTTTATTTGAGACTTTGAGAATTGTAATTGTTAAATTCAAACTGCTTTGAGATATCCAGGTATGTTTGTGTCTTTACACACACCACAAAGAAGAAGGGAATATAAACTACCCTAAATACCTGGATCAGAAGATAAAGCAGAAGTTAAGTAGATGGTAGATATTTGATCAGTGTTTTCAAAAAGTCATGATCTAGAATCTAAGCACTTCATGTGATGCAAGAATGCTTGTAAGCCTCTTCTTATGAACATTTCTAAATCTGCCACTGCATAAGCAAATCTATTTTTAGTAGACAAGCCCAGTTATAACGTAGAAACTAGATTAAATTCTATTTCCATTTACCAGTCCACTGTGGTTGGCATTTTCAAAGTGCTCTTAAGAGCTAGCTGACAATACAAAAGCTCCATAGCAGAATGTACATGTTGTTTTCAAGTTCAGTTTGAGGAGAAGAAATCTCCAGTAAAGCTAAAAACCAGACTGCAGCAGCCATTCTAGAAGTGGAAAATCTTGCTCCTAACTAGGATTCTCATAGCCAAACCCTAGTCAAACTTTCACCTTCCACCCATCAAGCAGTTCTCCTGTGGGGCTACAGTTTGTTTCCCCTCGAGAACAAAACTGCAAACTTCCAGGTGTGAAAAAAGGAGTGTTAAATCAAAGAACATTATTCCCTGAGATATTTAGCAGGGAAGAGGTACACCTGGCTTTTACCATCAACCATTAAAAAATGTACACACCATATGCTTAAACTATTTCATTTGAAAAAAAATAAGTGATGGTAGAACAAAAACAAAAATAAAACAGAGAGAAAAAAAAAAAAAAAGAAAAGAAAAATAGAAATAGCCACTCTGGACATATGACAGATATTGCAGAAAAGATTTGCTTATATGTTTGCATTACCTTAATTCAGAAACTGCAGTAAACTCAGACAGACTGGTCAAAAATCACATGGATAATAACTGTCTTTGGAAAAAGAACTGAGGAATCTTTTATTCTGAGGATTATTAGGCTACTAATATCTTTAGGAAAAGTGCCTTAGTAGTACCCCAATGAATAATCTGGAACTCAATCATTGATTTCCATAGTGATTTCATAGGTGATTTATATATTTAATTTTAACCCATCTGAGTTAACCCCAAGGAAGTAGTCAGGGTGAAGGACAAATTAAAAAAGCAAAAAAAGAAGGAACCACTGGGATCTATTTGCTTGTTGATGTCTCTCATTTTTCTCCAAGGACAATAGCAACATTTGCTTTTACAGGTCTGGACAGAAACTTAGTCCAGTAAGTCTGAAAAGCTTTTATCTAAGAAAGGGACATTACATATAAGGATTGGATAAGTCAAATTAGCCGCCAAGATTACTGATTGAGTGGATTCTGAAAGAGATTAATTTCTAGCAGAAAGGCTGAAATGCATACTGAGACAGACTAAGTAATACGACTGAAAATGTCATTCAAGGAAAAGATGAAGATTTAGATGTGAGGAAAAAAAATGCACAAGAAATTTTAAAAATATTTAAAGCATTTGGAAGTGAACAAATAATATTTTAGGCTATTTAAACTAAATATTTTTCTCTGCATTATTCTGACAGTGTGGAACCTCAGTGAAAGGAAAAGATATTAATGTCAAATAGATTCTTTCTTTGTACTCTCCAGTGCAGGAAATTATAACATCAGTATTATTACTCTCAGTGTTACCGCTCTGCAAATGTAATCATAGAATCATCATGGAATCCTAGAATGGCTGGGTTGGAAGGGACCTTAAAGCCCACCTAGGTCCAATATCCCTTCTCCAGACAAGGACACCTTTCTGTAGACAGGTTGTTCAGAACCAATCCAACCTGACTTTGAACATGCCCAGGATTGAATTAGATGGGTACTTCAGATCTTGGGTATTTTGGGGCTATTCATTCACTGTGCCCTTGGCCTATCAGAAATTAGTTTCAACACACATGACCTGAGCTCTTTATCCACTTTAGGTTTGCACAGGTCCTCTTCACTATTTAAACTTATCATTTATACCATGACCATACCTTTTTTATTGCTTGGTTAGTTTGTTTTGTGAATACATAATCATGAAAACTTCAGTTTAATGATTATGTAATTTAAACAGCACAAAAAAACCCCAAAAAAACCATATCATTTTGAACCTGACTGATAACACTAGAAGCTCTCATACACAGAACTTAAAATGAATTTACATTATGCGGACTTTCAGAAGCAACTTGGCTTCTGAAGAGTAATAAATACATCTAATGGCCTATTAGGTAAGGATATTCAAGGGAAAAACATCAAAATCATTCAACAAACAGTGCTATATAGCACAATGCAAAAAATGAAATATAGAGAAGTGAATGTGTTTTGACAGGCTAAATGAATTTTACTCTTTCTTAAAAAAAAACCTGTTTTCTTCTTATTTATGGCTTTCCTCAGGGAAAATGTGTCCTTGTTGCATATTCCTTTTTAAAGACCCTGTAAAGCCTTTATGACACATGCAGTAGAACAACTTGATTGGTTTATGCCCACACTGACAGAACCATGGTGCTGTAAATTTAGGAGCTGCCAAACTGTCCATGCACACTACACTGAATTGCCTGTGATATTCTATTATTTTTCTTTAAATATTTTATGCTTGTGACACAAATCCAATATTGCTTTTATGGCTGGGTGGTGTTTTCAGATTCCAAGGTCATTTGCGGTGGCCAGGGATCATGTACCCCATAAAAAAAACCCAAAAATATTTTCTAGCTCTGTTTCAGTTATATAGTATTATATTTATAAAAAGGACTCTTTCTCAAACATAATCTGGAGATTCTGACATGACCAGGAAAATGTCAATAAATGAATGATATGGAAACAGTCAGATAATCCTGAATTCTTGCTCCCACTGGTAAAACTTTTAACTTTTCTGTCTGCCACATGATTGTGAAAATCTAAAGGTCAGCAAGTGACTGTTTGGCTTTCTATATAGGACTCAAAAAATCATCTGCCTCACATGCCAATTTTAATTTATGTCACTCCAAGCTATGTTTTAGTAAATCTCTGACACACAATCCCCTCCTATTCCAAATAGCTCAGTGCTATAAGATGTCAGCCACCAGAAAACAATTTTAACCCATGAACCTGAATATAAATCTTGGCCTAATTTTCCTCACTTGAAAATAGATTCTGAGATTCACAAAATGGTTGTTATTACAAAGGACCACTGGAGGTCATCTGGTCCCACTGCCTGTTCAAGAACTTAAATCCCAGTACCCAGGACCATGTTCAAATGGTCTTGGAATATCTCCAAGTATGGAGACTTCACAACCTCACTGGGCTGTCTGTGCCAGGGTTTAGACATTTTCACAGCAGAAAAAAAGTTTCCTGATGTTCCTTAGGAAACTTGTGTGCTTCAGTTTGTGCCCATTGCCTTTGGTTCTGCTAGTGGGAACTACTCGAAACATGGCATTTATATACATTGATAAGATCTCCTCACAAGCCTTCTCTTCTCTTGGCTGAGCAGTCCTAGAGTGCTCAGTCTTTCTTCATAGGAGAGATGCTCCTGTCCCTTGATCATCTTTGTGTCCTTTGTTGGACTCTGCAGTATGTCCATGCCTCTCTTGCCTATGGAGGGCCCTGAACTGGACACAGCAGTCCACTGTAACCTTACCAGAGCTGACTAGAGTGGAAGAAACCTCTCCCTTGACTAATGCCAGTATTTTGTCTAATGCATCCTAGAATATCGTTGACCTTTTTGTCAAGGGCACAGCACTGATATTGCTCAGCCTACTGCCCATCAGGAGTTAAAGCACAAATTTCCTTTCCATCTAGTTGGTCTCCAACTTATACAATGCATGGGGCTGGTCCTTCCTGAATGCAGGACTTTGCAGCTTCCCATTTTGAGCAATGTAAGATTGCTGTTAGCCCATTTCTTCAGCCTGCTGAAGTTCTTCAGGACAGTCACCAGACCCTCTTGTGTATGAGGCATACATCACTAGTTTTACGTAATTAACAAACTAGCTTAGGGTTCACTTTGCCCCATCATCCAACTCCCTTATGAAGATTTAAAACAGGATTTACCCTTGGGGTACACCACTTGATTAGTGGTCTTTAACTATACTTCTTGCTACTGATCAACACCCTCTGGGCACAACTGTCCAGCTAGTTTTAAATCCTCTGTGAGGTTCTGCTTGTCCAGTCACTATTTCCTTTGCTTTTCCATGAAGACCATGTCAAAAGCCTGTCTTAATTCAAGGCAGATAATAATCACTATTGTTACCTCCTCTATCAAGGTATTTCATGGTCAAAGGTTATCAGGTTGAAAAGTGTACTGAAATCATAAGAAAATGCCTCTGCATCTGGCTGCAGCAGGAGCAAAATCCTGGGGAAGAGGTCAGGGTTTTCCCTTTCCAAGACATTGCCAGTTCCAGCAGGGTCTGCAAGGGACCCTACCCCAAAAGATTTGGGGGGACCTTTGTAACAAAACAACAAGGGCAATACCAAGATGGAGCAGGAGGTGGCTGCATGACAGGTAGGCATACCTTCCAAAGGCATGGCAACTCATGGGTAAACCCACACTGGAGCACCCCAAAGGTGGAGCATAGGAAAAGAATGGAAAGGAAGGAGATGCCAAAAGAAGCTGCTACATCCTGACTGCAGCCCCCACCAACCACCCCAGGGCCACCTGTTGGCTCACTGAAGTTACTGAATCAACTGAGTGCAATCCATGACGACCACAGCATGCAAAGGCCAGGTGCTTGGAGTGAAGTTGAGCCTTTTGTGTTATTTGTCAAATCTATTGTTTAGGTACAAAAGGGAATAAAATTTATAAATACATTTTCCTTTTTCTTGTGGTTTTTAGAGCTTTTTTTGCTTTGTTTTGGTTTTTTTGTGTGTGTTTTTTATTTTTTTTTTCCTCCCCACTATTCAAATCAGTACTTAAGTATTTTAATTTGCAATAAAGAGTGTTAATTTCTGCATCGTGCCTGTTTTGCTCACTACTGTTAAGTGCTCACAATAATTGTTAAGTGATCGGCTTATCTTAATCTTGACTCCAGAGCCTTCTTGTTCCTATTTTTTTTTCTCTTTCTGCTGCACTGCTTCTTTTCTCCAATTACCTAGCATACAGTTGGTTTTTTTGAACTGCTTTATGGAAAACTTGGAGCACTTTAAAAAAGATCAGTGTGATTACTCCAAACTGCTTATCTCAGTGTGCATCACTACACTTACATAGTATGAGACTCAAGTACCATCATATAGTCTGCAAATGAAGTAATTGAACTCTATGCCACTTAATATATTTTTCTTCATTAATGCGTATTTATTAATCAGCAGCACAAAAAACTTGAGTTTTTAAAATCGCACCAATTTCAGGAATAATTTGTAGCTCAGATTGGTTAAATTATTACAGTGCATTCTTTAAGAGAAAATGTGAACTAAAACATTTCACATAATACACACAAAGGCACGGTATTGTATGTGTTAAAGTTTAAAAAATGGAACATAATTCTCTATCATGTAGAAGCAATGTAAATAACCACCTGATTTATTTTCAGAAGTATCGCCTTCAAAAATGTTTAGCCATTTTAAGTAATTGATCAATTCAGATGGGTAATCCTAATGATGTCATAAAACATGGCAAAACATTGTATGTGGTTATTTAATCATTATTCTCTACAGGTGAAATTTTATAGTGAAGGAGATTCATAGAAGGGAGGAGCTAGAAATGGTAAGAGAGGACGAGTACAATATCTCTATGTAATCCTCTTGTAGCGAGTTGAAAGAAATAAGGACCTCCAAGGAGAATTAAATATTATTTTATACTATTATTTGTTTCACTACATCATTGATTTTAGAAGAAGACCAGGGATATGTCTAAATATTTTGTCCCATTTTTGTATTCAATACACTGGTTGTTCCCACTAATTATGTTACATTCAAGGAAAAGTTTTGATGCATATTAATTAATTCCCTTTAGAGGAAAGGGAATAGCAAGCTCTTCTCTAAAATGTGCTGCTGCCTTAACGAAGAAAAGTGAACTTCTAATCAAAGACTGGATTTTTCAACATCTTTAGCCAAGTGTTTGAGGGATTTTCAGTCCTACAAATTAGACTACACCTAGTGTGACAAAAAAAAACCCCACTAAAGTAAAAACTGTGTAGCTGTAAGTAGCTTAGAAGCAATCATTTCAATCTTCTGGGCTGTTTCTACTGAGCCAGACTGCTTGGCATTACAGGCTTTGCCTACAGTGGATATAGGCTAAAGGTACCATGTAATCTGAAAATCACAGACCATAAGGGCTCAATTCCATGCTTCTAATCTTCTCCTTTCCACGCTCTCCCCAAATATTCTGACAAAAGGTTTAATTTTTCTTACTTGTCTATTCATTCAGCTGTTACCTGTTAATATTTCTGCCAAGAATTTCCAATAGAAACAGACTTTCATGAGACACTATTTTCCTCTACTAGAGCCCTTTCCACTTGCCATTTTAAAGACTCCTGCCATGCAGAATGGCTGCCTGCTATCTATTTGCAGGGAAGAAGAAAACATTTAATAATTCATAGGGTGGACGAAAAATAATGTTTGACCTTTTCCTCTGATTGCAATATACTTAAGAAAATATTTTGTCTGTAGAAATGGTTCTGTCTTTCAGTGGGTAGGAGAGTTTTTCTTGTCACTCAAATAATCCAGAGACAAGAAGATCAATAGAATAGTGGCTTTTCTAAAGCTGTTGTGGGCTTTTTTAGCATCTACTAGCGGTGAATATCTTCAATTAATAATTAAACTGAATCAAAATTCAAAGAAATTAGAAGAGGATTAATGATATGCAATGGTCAATCTTAGGTGTACAGACATTAGCACAATGAAGGGCTCAATTTCATAAACTTAAAAAAATAAATCTGATTTTTTTTTTTAGCAGTAGACTTGAACAGAAAACAGACCAAATAGAAAACAAATTCAAGGGAAAATAGTGTTTTTCAAATTGAAACCTGTGGAAATCAACCAGAATATATAAATTTCAGCAATTTTTCAGATCTGTGCATAGATCATCTTCCAGTTGCTGTCAAATAATTGTGAAAATTTAGAAAACCTGATAATGCAAAAAGAGACTTACTGGGATAGGATATGAGATTTAACTAGAGGACATAACAAACCTCACCCCATATTTTTTCCTGTTACCATTAAAATTCCCATTTACAAATGTTTATTTAGAAGTATTTCTCTGGATCTTCTGAGGATCTGTGTTTCTTCAGTTAGCAAGAAGCAAACTGACTTGAAATAGGTACAGTAAATTGTTCCAAGCTTCCTCTTTTGATTCTGGGTTCAGTTCAGAAGTCACTTGTCTTTTTAGAGAAAATAAATAATTTTCATAGTAATCTTTGCAAAATAAAATGCTTCATATATACTTGTCCTTAAATTAATTGCCTTTTCTGTCTTGAAGTATATATTAATATTATTTTATAGAAAATAGGAAAAACGAAGACAAATTGTATGCAAGTAAAAGCACACTTAGATCATATAATCAACTACCATATAGAAAATTAAATATTTATTTGTTATGTTTTGTATTTAATTTATTATTTGTTTATAGATAGGATTGGAGATAGCAATCAAATAATAAATACATCAAAAAACCCACAGAATATTAACTTGGAGTAAAAATAAGAGATTCACAGATTTTCAAAAAGAGGAGGGACTACACAAAGATGACCAGTAGGATAAGACCTTAACTTGCAAGTGGTTTTTAACCTTTGATTTAAGGATTAGGTGAGATGTTGAAGCACTTTCAGATAGATTGGCTGCTGAATGCTACCATAATCTTTTACTGTAATTTCAGTTAATAGCCTCTCAGTGATTTTTTTCTCAAAAGGTGAGGATAATCTAACGTTGTTTCTGCGTGCTTTTTATGCTTTCCTAACAAAATATTATTACCAGCTAAATACTGACTTTCTTTTTTTTCTGGTCTAAGATTATTTTTAATTTCTTGCTTAATAAACATACTTACTTGAGCTATATTGTCAAACCTCATATTGAAATAATATTCATCAGAGTTCTGAAATAGTTTTCAGGACAAAGGCTATTTAAATTGTGAAATTGTATGTATGAGCAAAATTATAAGGAAATAAATACAATGCTTTGTTTTGAAACATACCATTTAATTTTTTTCTGTATAAAAACAAGGTATTTATTTGCCTGTAATGTTTTCCAGACAGTATCAGCATACCTGTTGCTTTTTAATAGCTTTACATTTAAACCTTTTTATTTATAATATCATTATTTGGTATGTCTACTGAAACACCTAAATATTTCTTATGGCACAATTTTGTCCACATTATCTAAATTATGACAGCTAAGCTGCAGTGTTTATGACCATATATTCTATAATGGCAATTGTTCAGAATAGGACAGCAGACATGAGCTTGCATAAAGACAGAGCAAATAATAAGCTCAAAATTCATGTTTTTGCTGCTGGATCATCGCGGGGAAAAAAATTTAGCCATACATCAAATTACAGGTTTTTTTTACTGATAGTTAAGTGATATATCATCTTCCTGCTGGAAAAGCTTTAAAATTACCAAAAGCCAAATGTCTTCCACAAAGTTTGAAAAAGACAACTCAGTAGACAAAGAAAACAAACACATTTCTAGAAAAAAGGGCAGATGACCAATTTTTTGTTTGGTTTCTTTGTAGTTATTGCTATTAATTTTAGTTTGGTCATGCAAAGAAATAAATTCAAGCAGAGAAACTGCAAATTTTTCTCATTCTCTGCACCATCCAAGGCACTGCATTTTGAACATGAAAACAATTGCATTTTAGGAATACAAAACTACATGTCAAATGTTAAGATTAACATGAGTTCCTTTCTTCAAAATTTTTGAGGGCTTTTCTGTTCTTTGAGGGATTTGCCTTTCATTTTGTAGTAACCTGCTCAGAATACGTTTCCAAAGCTAGAAATGTGATAATGAGGTTAGTTGAGAAGAATCCATTTTTGAAATCCTATTAACCAACCTCTATTCCTTATTTTTTATCCTGAAAGCTTTTACTGTTTCTTATGTCTTAATTGTATCATATTCCACTGCAGTGCATTTGAATATTATTTCCTAACAGAATTTCTGTTTTATATACCTTAATTAAAACTTGAATTATTAATGGTGTCATTAATTCTAATTTTCATTAAGAAGTTTCAGATAAAGGAATGACAGGTGCATATTTGGTTTAATTTTCTTCTAAAATAAGTAGATACAAGATTTGTTTTCTTTCCATTTAATACAAATGCAATATTGTAGCTTCTTTTACATTTCATGGGTTTCTGTGTTGCCCAACAAATATATATTTAAGTATCAAAAATATGTCAGGTTTCTGAGCACACAAAAAGTTAGATTCAACTGACCTTGATTTTTTTTTCTTCTCAACCTTATCATCTCTATCAATCATAAACTGTCATTTCTTTTTCCTTCCAGTTTTTGTGTCTCATCTGATCATATTTACCCTGGCACTAACCACTACAAATCTGTAGTTTGTTGGGATTGTAAATATTTTTATGTGCTTTATAATGATACCTTTCCACTCTTCTTTTATACGAATTGTAATAATCTGTATTGACATCCCAGTTATAAGAATCTTCTCACCAGGTTTCAGTTATGCCCACAAGATCACAACTGCCATCATTTAGCAATCTATTTTTTTTTTCAGTTTTCTTTGGTTGTCTCTCATTCTTCTAGAATTGTGTAAAGACTCTAATACAGATGTCTTTTGATTTCTCAGGTTTCATTCTTTCGGCAAATGCATTTTCTGATTTATTACTGTGGTACTAAATGTGCCAAAATCCTATCAGAACTCAAAGGACTAGATTTTTATAACAGATAATATCTGGCACATAATAAAGTCTCCAGTTTTGTAATGCATGAAGACCTCTACAAACTTTCTTGCTTCAGGGTTTAATCAGGTGCCAGGTACATCTTTCTAGAAATAAAATTTTCTAAACATAAAAGTACTTATTGGGGAATGTAAAATTCACTACTGCTCCTAATAAAAGTTGTGGAATATAAGGTGTGGGAATTTCTTGACACTTTTGAAGCTGAAACCTATTTGGGTCCCTAAGCAGGCACCAATTTTTACAGATTTTCATTTACAAGCTAAGTCCTTTCCTGAAGTTATGCAGTGTCACAGTGTGGCTTGGGTTTTGCCAATTCTATTATATTTAATTTCTTTTAGAGATAGGACTTAGGAGCATAGACAAGGCAGGCTTAAAACTTAAAAGGGCACAAGAAGAAATTTATTGATAACATAAAAAGAATTCAGAATAAGGCACCTAGATTGTCTCCTCCTCCCCTTCCCTTCATTCTACATTCCTTAAAAACAACATACAGAAAGCACTTCAGTCAGTTATCTACTTAAATAATCATTTCAGTTCACTTAAGAGAGAAAAGTTCCTTTTTTAGTTTAGGCTTAAGGGGTGTCTTCACCTTCACAATCTACATCCGCCTGGGAAAATATTGCACATTATGACTCTCCTCGCATTCTCACAGTCCTTCCAGAACTGTGCTATGGGTTATGTCACACACTTGGGTTACCACTTTTAAAGGCAGGCTGCTGAAAAACAAAATTCTCTTAATCTCCTTCTCTATCAAATGTATCTGTTTGTATTCCGGTCCCAAAACAGAGAGCTCCACTTCCCCTGGGCAAAAAGTCTTCTTCTAAAGCATCCAAACATCCCCAAGTATATTTCACAGTTTAAAAGAATTTTAGTGCAGACACAGTCCCCTTAGCCAACAAAAAAGGTTTTCAGCTATTCATCAGTTGCATCTTTCCAATCTCTTCCCATCAGGAACTGTATCTTCACTCCGCTGACTTCTGTAGACTCCATGCTTTATTTCTTCTCATTCAAGGGAGCTCAGGAGATCAAGCATCTTATCCAGGCATTAAAGCAGTTAATATTACATTCAGAATCTGAAGAAGTCACATGGGCAGCTGGAGGCCTCTTCTCTCAGAATGGGGAAGGGGAAGGGAGAGCCTTTGGTGGCTCCCCAGTCTCCCCACTCGGCCATGCCACATGGAGAGGGGAGCCGAGCTGAGTAACGCGCAGGGCCGGGGCCACGTGGAGCCGGATGGGCCACCAGGCCAGGGCCGAGGCCAGGCCGAGCCAAGCCGGGGCCGGGCCAGGGGCTCCCTGCAGAGCCGGTGCAGGGCTGGGGTGCCGGGCTGGGCTCCCCAGGCCGAGCCATGCCAAAGCCGTGGCTGAGCTCCACAGAGCCGGGGCCGGGCCAGGGGCTCCCTGCAGAGCCGGTGCAGGGCTGGGGTGCCGGGCTGGGCTCCCCAGGCCAAGCCATGCCAAAGCCATGGCCGAGCTCCACAGAGCCGGGGCTGCCCAGAGCCAGAGCAGAGCCGAGGCCATGCAGGGCCAGGGCCCCGGGGGTTGCTATTGGCCTTGCAGCTGGAAGGCCGAAGAGAGCAAATTAGCCCTAGCAATGTGATTTATGAAAACGAAATAACTTTTCTTTGGCCACCTGGGATGCCAACCAGCCCTCCAATTGTCCCCACATCCCATGGGGGAAGCTCCCAGAGGCGGGACTGTCCCTTCATTCCCCCAGGCAGCTCCACCCCTCTCCCCTTCCACGTGCAGCCAGCACCTGCAGTAAAACTGATGACATTGTAAACCATGTTGTGATGTGTAAATAAGAGGAATTTGACACTGGAATTTTTTCTTCTCAAAAATATTTTTGGTCATATTGTTGAAGCTCCATTTTCAAGATTTAGTATTTCACAGTAAACAGTAGGAATAAAATAAGCAAGATGAAAATCTATATTCTGCATTAATAAGAATTACTCCTGAGCAACACCAAAATTTATTCTATTCAGTGATAAGGGTAAAGCTCTTGTTTCTTTATATTAGCTTTTTTTCTTTTTTTTTTATAATACCGATTTCATTTGTTTTCTCGGATATAGTGTGAGAGCTAATTAATTCAAATATGACTCTACTAAATATGAGTACTTGTATCCCTATCCTGTCTCTTTCTGTCATTTTTCTTCCACATAAGTAAATTGTTTTCATATTTAAAGCTTCTATTCACTGTAGATTTTTTGCTTTTTACTGTGAATGTCATTTTTGGAAAAAACAGTTTGTAAGCTGATCGTTGTGGTTTGTTTCATAGTCAACACATAGCAGTCATTCAAACTAGCAAAAAGTTTTCTCTGTAAAATTTATTTCATTTGCATTCTTTATTGCATTCGCACACACTTCATTTACAGACAAAAGTGTCAGAGATAACAGTAAAATACCAGAATTTTCAATTTAACATATATTTGAACCTGTCAATTATTGGGGTTTTATGCTACATACAGCTAAGGGGATCCATTTTCTCCTTCCATTATAAGGTAGCTACTAAACTGTCCTGCACATTTTTCCACTGAATAGACAGTGGTGTGTGTTCATTCATCATCCAGTATTAGATTGAAGACAGTGTTACTCTTTTCATTTTCCAAATATTGTATTGGTCATTCATCCCTAAACAGAGACAAAAGACCAAATCTTAAACATACTCTATGTATACATAGAAAATAAGTGAATATATATGATTAAAAAGTCTGAGAGACTTTTGAAGTCGTTTATGAATACAAACTGTGGAAAACCAGGACAACTCATGCAAAATTCATTACTGAGCATGGGGGGGGGTGTTAGGATAGGTAAGTTACTAATTTTGTTAGCTTTAGATAATTATTGAAGGTGAAAGGTGATTGAACAGATGAATAACAATAACAATAACAACATGAGGTAAATCCAGAGTGCACAAAGTGATGATGGCATTTCTGTAGTACTTTAGGCAAGATAAAACCTCAAACTATGTGTCTATGACTCTGAATGCATAGATATCCATACAGACATACTTGCCTACCTTTTCATTTGGATTAATCCTGCTGATAAATTGCCAAATGCAAACTGACTCCTATAGAAAAGAATTACTGTGGGTAATGTCTCCCTGTGGCCCAGGTTTAAGATATCAGTAGGAAGCTTCCTAGCATGGTTTGGCCTTCAGACTATTTCACATTATAGCTCTTTCACATGGGTGGTGATGAAGTTACAATGTGTAGTCCAAGGTCAATCAAAGGACACTACAGTGCCTTGGGATGGTTGGAAAGGGAATCTGGAGAACAAGTAATTTTTTTCCTCTATCTTCCAGTTTCATGCAATGACATACAAAGAAAGAGATTAACTCAGTCTATTGGTGACGCCATGGCTGGTGTGACCACCATAGCTTTGGGGTTTTTCAGTACTGGGATGGTACCAAGCCTGCTGGCATTTGATTGGATTCACCTTTCTCAAAGGGCGAAGAGGACCTTTGACAGAGCTTTAAACTAGACTTGAAGTGGGAAGGGAATAATATCAGTCTTGCCAATGATAAATGCAACTCAAGATATTGACCCAAACGGCTTTGCTTTCTTTTGCTACACTTAAGCTTAGATATCTTAAAGTATTTACAACACAGTTAGGTTTTTCGTTTTTTGTTTATTTCTTTTTTAAGGAATCTGCTAAATAAAGTGGGGAACATCTACCAATTTGAAATCTTTTTTTTAGCCATCATACACAGTGAAATCCACATTCTGTGTGGTTTCAGTGTTGGAAATTAGGGAAATACGGTGATCTTCCATCTTGTAGTATATGTTCACCAATTCTTATAGACAGCAAAAGGCTGACATTTTCTTTGCTTCAGTTAACAATACTAGAATTTGTTTCAGTGTTTATGCCCACTGATATTTTGCAGTTGATGATGTTTGTGATGATAGCCCCAATTCTGTGGTATTGCAAAAAAGCAAAAAGAATTTGAGTTCTTTCTTGAAATAAAAGAAAGAAAACAATAAATGAATAAACTAATTAAGGTAAATAAATAAATATATTACTAACACACCAAAAAACCCCAAGAAAGCAACAGCAATCTATTGTCTGTTTTAGGTATCACTTTTAATCTCTCTACAGAAGTCCACAATCTGTCAGAAATGAAATAACCTCTTTTTGTGAGAGAAAACAATTTTTTCTGGGTTTTTTTTGTTTTTTTTTTCTTGCCATTCAACATTTTTTTCTGGGGTAGTCTACGCTTGACAATTTTTGCAGTCATTCTTAGGACCATAACCTTTAATCTTATCTGCATTTTGCTCTGCTGAGCTCAAATCCTACAGAGAAGATCTCAAACCTTGACAATAATACATTTTCATAAAACACTTAAATCTTTCCATCACCAAGAACTCTGCATCACTTTTTACAAATAATTTCGATCAAGTCTACTGAAAAGTATTAAAAAATTAACTGCTTCTGCCAAGAAAGCAAATAATAAGATTGAAATACTTTGTTCTCTTTAATTACTTGTAAAAGCTTTGTGCATTCCCATCAGAAATAATTATCATTCACTAATTTCAATTGTGTTGCATTCTAGCTGATTTTAGGCATTAAAATAAGGAAATATCACAGAATAAGAAACATAGAACAGTCTAGCTGTGAAGACCTCAGGATATCTCAAATCCAACCTCCTGCTCCTAACAGAATTAATTCTGAGATCACACAGACAGCTTTGGGCTTCATTTAGCTGGATTTTGAAAACCTCTGGGGATTGAAACTGTATATCTTCTTCCAGGAACCTGTTTCACAGCTTGTGTCTCTTTATTGTTGCCTTAAGGGCATGGGAATTCAGAAGGAAATAAATTCTCTCACAGTCCAGTTGATCCTGAAACATCAGAGTGGATGGGTGGGGCTGAGATTATTATATCTGATTATAGCCAATTTAACACTAGAAGTCTGATGGAGTTCAAAACAACTTGCATGAGAACAGATGCACAAATAATGCAATTTACCAATCCAGCCCTATAGGTCTGCTCACATTCTATAAGGACTTTGCACGCTCTAGACTCACAAACACTTGAAACCACAGGAAAGCAGGTTCAGGATTATCAATGATAAATGCAATAACTACAGAGTGTTAACATGTGTTGGACAGAAAGTATGGTAACACACACTGTATGTTTAAATGAATATTCTTAGGTGTACTTCTATGTAGTTGGAGGTGCAAAACCCATCTAAAAGCATTCCTTCATGAAGAAGAAAAGGCACAGTCCATTGACTGATCCTAAACAGGCAGGGATATTTTGCCCTTTCAGTCTTTTCTACCCCGGAGCACCTGTCTAATTCTGTAAATTCTGGCCCATCCCAATGTGACTGAGCAATCACGTTATAGGTGCCGTTTAGTGACTTTGGTCACATGTGCATTGTACATTCCCTGTTCTCCTTCATTTGCATCCCAAGGGTTTTTGTAAGTTAATACTGTGGATATGCTCTAGTTAGAAAAAGTGTAAATCATCTCCCCATTATCAATTCCTGACACAGGTCTTCCTTCTAATCGCACAGAAATTCGACAGCAATTTTACATCTGTGTTTTACTAACTTTAAAAAAGAATACTGGTTTTATTTAAAATTGAATTCTATTATCAATTCAGGAAAACATAGAGGGAAGAAGAGTTAGTGCAGGGTGGTTGCAGAAGAGGACTACCTGTAGAACCTCACAAATTTAATTGAGCATAGTCCTGCCATAAAATATTGCAGGAAGTAAATCTTCTGGATGATGAAAGGAGAAATATGATATACAGAGAATTGAATACTGACATTATGTGTCACAGAGATAGTGGGGGATGTTTGTTTAATTGCTTACTTTCTGTTGAGAAGACTAAGTTTTCAACTAGTTCTTGTCAGAAATTATTATCTTTCAGAAGAACATTTCAACTCTCCATAGTCATGGAATTTTTAATGGTTGCCTGTGCCTTGAGTTTTCATCCTCAACAATATCTGTAATTCAAGGTAAAGCACAGATGTAGTTCTCAAATAATATTAAAATGTATAAAGTCATTAAAATATTTTAGCAGCTTGCTTCATCATTTTAAGCCATCCAGAATACTTATAGGCTTTTTTATTGTTCATGTGCACTTTGGGCAGCCATTGATTAAGAAAGCAAATAAACTGTTTGGGAATCTTAAAAAAGCAATGGAAGGTAATATAGAGAACATTATTTTAATACTGTTTTACATTTTTTAAAGCTAAGCATCACACTTGATTTTGTAAATGCTTATATATTCTGCATAGTCACTAGTAAATATGATACCTTTTTCCTGTAGAAAGCAATAGCACAAGTACATCACATTTTGTATGCTGTCATGCTACCTAATCCATGAAAGTAAATAACTGCTCACATTTATCCATGGTATTTATTCACTGAAGCAACTTGGAATCTCATTTACCTCTCTTTACCCCTGAAGCACTACTTGTGAATTAGTACTCTTTAGCACGAGAAGAGATGTCAGAATCAAAGAATACAATCCTCCTTTAAGTACTTTTAATTATTATATAAACATGCTTTTTCAGCTAAAGGAGGGAGGGAAAATATGTTGTCTCATATAGTTTCATGTAGGTGTTTGCACAGTTCTAGCCTTGAACAAAATTTCTGGGACAATAGGTTGGTAACAACATTGGTTGCAGCGAGCATAAGATGATAAAATCAGGATGCTGAGACAAGGGATCACAGCAGAAAGCAAGAGAACTTCAAGAAAAACCCTGCACTTCAAGAGAAAAGTTTTCCCCAGTTCAGAGATTAGTTTGCAAATATTAGGGAGCAACAAGAATTGGCTGTCCAGTGAGGAAAGTTGAGTCAGAATTGTGTGATAAAAAGGCAGATGCAAAAAGTGACCACACCAAGGAGCACCCAGGGTAGGGAATGGCAAATCAGGGTCAGGATCAGAGCCAGAGAGAGTACTCAAAGTCAAATATATTTCAGTGATCACTCAACTAGATTGTAGTTCTGCATGAACAATTCAAGACAGATTTGAACCATTTTGGATAGGCATAGTCTGTTTTGAGTTTGAACAGCAGAAAACTCTTCTCTTAGAACAATTTTTTATGGTATCTGAACATAAATTTTATGATACCCTAACAGCTAGAAATTGCAAAGCACATAAAACTATCTAGCAGCATGAAGGTGAGATTTTATCTCAAAATTAATAGGGACAGAGGTAAGAGAACACTTTCTCATAATTATTTTCTGATTATTTTGTGATGGCAATGTGTTATAAGCAAGAGTTTCAATCTAGTGCAGGGAACAAGTACTTTATATACTGGAGCCATAAGTCATGTCAATTTGGATGAAGAGTACAGGTTTTTGTCTTCCCCAGACACTGCTGACCATTCTTTCAGTCTTTATCCTGAAGTCTGGGTCTTGCTCGTAGCAGGGAATGCTTCAAACTGCTTATTTAGTGACAGGGTGCTGAAGGATGCTGAAATAATTGAAATGAACTTTGTTTTTTGGTTCAACAGCTAAGGAGGCCAGATGACATAGAAGTGACACTTCGGAGGCAGAGAAACCTTCTTTGAATACATATTAGGAGTCAGTATTGCTTTTATAAGTGCAACTATAGTACAAATTTTGAACTGCTTTTTTTCTTTT
This sequence comes from Erithacus rubecula, assembly GCF_903797595.1. Classification (NCBI taxonomy): domain Eukaryota; kingdom Metazoa; phylum Chordata; class Aves; order Passeriformes; family Muscicapidae; genus Erithacus; species Erithacus rubecula. The sequence continues at coordinate 58,976,179 of NC_136658.1, forward strand.
TATATGACAGTAATGGAAGAATAGAAACATTACTACAAAATAAGTCATCTTTTGTATGTATATTTGGTTCTTTGTTTTGCCAACTCTGCTAGTGTTATTTTCCCAAAAAATTGTAACATTCTGTAGTATTTATGGTGCACTAAATGGTCTCCTATGAGTTAAGAAAACCAACAAAAAAATTGTATTTTGTGCTTTAAAGTGAGTTTGCTGATGTCTGTTTCTAGTTTACACATATACCAAGACGTGATATTAAACTGTTAATATTTCTTAAAATACAGAAATAAAGCTGATGGTTTTTTTTTTGTTGTTGTTTTTTGTTTCTGGTTTTTTTTTGGTTTTTTTTCTTGTTTTTTTTTTTTTGTTTTTTTTTTTTTTTTTTGTCAGGGACAAGCAAAAGATGATGTATAGAAAAGAGAAGAATGAGATAGTTATACCAAAGAGCAGATAACCTTGCTCTATTATTATTTCAAATTAAAAGGATGTATATTTCCCGTGTAAAAACAACAAAAAAAGCAAAATACATAGTCAATATTGCACATTAATCTGATACTCTTTTTCAGTGTAGTTACATTTGATTTAACAAAAGCAAAATTTCAGTGAATCTTGCACAGTCTCCTTCTACTTTGGAGTGACAACAGGCTTCTGCCATGGATATTGGGTGGACAAAAATGTTATGATAAATATGATAGAAGAAAGTTCTACAAAGAACATTCTGACTTTCATTAAACCAGATGATAAGCTCAAAGTCAGCTTAGTTTCTAAAGTATTTAAAATCCCAAGGTCAGCTTTGTTTTAGGTATTTGATTTACAGAATCAGGGCAAGGGAGAAAGCTTGACCCTAAATACTTCCCATAGTGATTTATTTATTAATTTAATTTCTTCTCAGCAGAAGCTCATGTGGGAATATTTTTAAAAATCAAATTTTGAGGACTAAGTATTAATGTATAACAAACTGTTCAGATTACAACATTAAAAATTACAATTTGTGTGGCTTATAGGTCCAAAAATAGCATATCTATCTTGGACCAACATGAAATGTCTCCCTGAAAAAATAATATTCAAGGTAATTACTCTAACTACTACTTAGAGAGAATTGGAAAAAATCTGTTTCAACTTCCTCTTGTTCATAATTGTCTATAGCCCAAGCAGAAACATCTGAATTAAATGAAAAAGATTACCTGTTAGAGTTACCTCTTAGGAAGTTTTTGCAGAACACATCAAGTAACAATGTAATTCCACACCATATATCATACTTTGTTCAACAAAGTTTTCCAGATGAGTTAATAACAGACAGTAAGTCACAATTAGTTAATAACTCATTCAACACGCTTCACAAATATATAAGCTTTTGCAAAGAATAGAAAATAATTTTGTAGTAAGACTTAGAGTCTTGTAGATGGGTAGAAGCTGTTTTAATTTATTAAAGAAATTTCAAAATGCTGTTTTCATCTAAGTTCTTTACCTATAGCTAAGTGATATAGGCAATAATCTCATGGCTAATAAATGTGATGCTTTGCATTACATATACTTAAAACCAAATCAGTGTAGCCAGACATTTTATTTCAGGAAAATTAAAATAATCACACTATATGATCAAAACCCTAAAATAACTGTGTCTCAAAAGGCAGAATAATTTTAAAAGGAATTTCATTTTATCCAGTCAAGATAAGTATATGTATTCCTAATTATACATCAGTGCCATGCATCAAAGACAGACTTAAGGAAAATTCATAGCATAATTCAAGAGAATCAGATGAATTCTAGGTTGAGTAAAACTCTCCAAGACAGACCAAATTATTCAATACTTAAATGTTCTAAATACCATGAACAGTTTACATCCAGCTTTTCTTATTGCCTGGATTATGTGGAAGTGCACAGTATACTTCACTTTCTTTCTATTATTCATGCCTTAAACTAGTAATTTTCTTCCAATGTGTGTTTGACAAGGCTGCTACATCTGCTCTGGGAGATAAAAGTTTTTGAGATTTGTTTCCACAGATCCTCTGAGTGGAGGACTCTGTCTTTTAGCACAATAGTTGAGAATTTGCACTGTCAATAGTAAATAGTATTGGTCTTAAAAGGATGTCTCTATGCAATTTGCAGGAGAAATTATCAGCAGAATTTAATTTTATAATTCTCAGTACCTTACAGACCATGCAATTGCCAAAATCTGATCAATACTAACATTGCTCTACATACCTAAAGGCTTGAAAATAATATTTGGAATTATCAGGCACATTTGCATTAGAAATTGACACTGAAAATACAATATGCATTCATACTCCCATGTGGACTTTAATGCATGCAGAATTAAAACAGAAAAAAAATGCAGAAGGTCTTCCAGCTTAATGGCTCATTGTGTGGACAAACCTTAATTTTCAAGAATAACAATATTACAAACAAGTAAATCACCAGGGACAAGAGCTGCCTGGTACTGCAATTTATTTTTGCTCCAAAGAGCACTTCCACTGACTTGTCTCAGGCCAAGAGTCTGTGCTTACTAGTAGGCTCCATAAAATGGCAGTCATACTGGTTTTGGGATATATATCCATTTTAATGAGGCTAGTAACTTTTGATTTGAATATATCAATCAAAATTTAATAACATATATTTACATGAAATTTATAAATTTTAATAAAACTGTTTTACCTACAATAGACATAAAAGCGTGAGTGTAAAAAATGATGTGCAGTAGAATGTAACACATTTAGATAGCTCAAACTGACTACTTGATAAGGTAAAATTCAGCAATATCAGGAATTCAGCAATATCAGGTTTTCAGCAGTACAAATGCATTTTCTCTTCTGCCAAATTTAACTGTGGCACGAATATAAATATAACAAGATAAGCATACATAATTGAAAAGCCTTTTGCAGACATGGATATTACTTTTAACTTATAAAAAATCAGTGAACGGCTGGTAACTTGAGTATTACTCAGTTCATCACTTCAGATGATTCCTCTCCCTTGAGTTGTTTTGTTGGTTTGTATTGAGTTTCTTTTGTTCGGTTGATTGGTTTTGTTCTGTATTCAAAAAATTAGAAATTAATAGGCAATATCTTATGAAATAAGAAGGATCATAAATTACTGTAGCCATGGTCACAGCATTACAACTCAGCATTAGATTACATACAAACACTCTATACTTTTTCATTGACCTTTCCGCAATTTAGGAAATCAATTCAATTTTTAAAGTTTAGATATTTTTATTACTGAGCACCTGTGAGTCTAAAGTGACCAAAAAAAAATCACTTCCACATTATTTATAGTAACTATTTGTGGATGACAAAGTATCATATCAGTTAAGCTAATTTATAGGGGGAATGATTGCCTAACAGAGGCTGATGTTTGACATACAGACTTCTATAAGTGTTCTCATAATTCTGGATTCAGGTAGTGTAAGAGCAGCATCAGGTTTACCATCCTTTGCATATTTTCATTACATGTACTACAGAGCAATAGGTCATACCGTCATGCTTCTCAGATGCCTTTGATTCATTTAGCTTATGACTGTGTTGGCTTGCCAACCACATTTCTGGGGGAAAAAAGTGTATTTATATCAAAAATCTCTGCTTTGTGATGTTAAAAGAAACACTGGACATAACTGGATTGATGCATTTAATTCTGTGTTATATATATGTTGTTATTTCTGATTGTGGCAAGGTATCCATTTTCAAATATAGCCAGAATTTCGGGTTTATCTGTTGATACTCAGTCCTTAAAACATGTTAAAAAAAGGGAAGAGGGAGAAGAGAAGAGAAGAGAAGAGAAGAGAAGAGAAGAGAAGAGAAGAGAAGAGAAGAGAAGAGAAGAGAAGAGAAGAGAAGAGAAGAGAAGAGAAGAGAAGAGAAGAGAAGAGAAGAGAAAAGAAAAGAAAGAAAAAAGAAAGAAAGAAAAGAAAAGAAAAGAAAAGAAAAGAAAAGAAAAGAAAAGAAAAGAAAAGAAAAGAAAAGAAAAAAGAAAAAAGAAAAAGGAAAAAAGAAAAGAAAAAAAAAAAAAACGGGGAAAAAGGCTTAGTAGGGACCAAGGTACAAATAGTCTTCTTAGGCACCTGGTCCTATTGAAATAGAGGCTTGAATTAATAGGCTATTTACACAGACTGAACATTATTTCAACTTCTTCTTTTTTTATATCAGTACCAGCATGTGCCATATTTTACTTCCTTCTAGCACATAATTCCATTATTTTATTATAAGCAGAAAGGCAGAAACTGTCCAGTATGTTATTAAAATTTGAATCACCATTTCTGGGATATTCTCTTTCTAGTGAGACAGAAGTGGCTCTAGACAATGCTTTAGTGTAATTGTTTTCAGTATTACATATAGTTTTCCAAGTTGTATTTCAGTAACTCTTTATATCAGTCTGGCATTTGATACAGAGGACCAGCAGTAACATTTCAAGCAGAAGAGCTTGAATATCATGTTTTTGGAGTTCAGAATTTTATTTTCCATCCAGGAGTTTCAAACTATGACATTATTCTCCTAGACTACAATTGTTTTCTGAAGACACAATATAAATTATATTTTCCTCTATGTACCACCGAATGCTAAAGTACTAAAAGCACCCTATTTCATAAAATATGGATCTCATTCTACTTAAACTAGCTTTCCAAGAAAGACAAAATAATATGAGCCTTCAATTGAAAAAAAAAAATAAACTTTAAATAATAAATCTGTTAATGCTCTACATGCATCCTATGCAGTTTATACTGATAGTAAAGATCCAGGTGGTATTTGGTGCTGCCTTATTAAATCTTTAATGGCTTTTCAAAATTTATTAATTCAGCATCACAAATTAAATATTAAAAAAAAAACTCAGCAAAAACAGTTGTAGAGGAACTCTAATAATTTCCCTGAGTTCAATATGGCTCATAAACTATTTATCACTGCTCAGAGACACTACCTTCTCTATATACAATCTCTTAAGGGAATGGAGAAGTAGAGACAGGTAAATATGGAACACTTCATCCCAGTGGGAAGAAGTGTTCATCCCATGAGGGACTTACTAATGATTCAAAAGAAAATATTTTATTTTCAGTAGATGTAATACAATTATTTGATGGGACACCTGAGCCAGGAAGTGTAGTAGGGTGCCTCGAAGTCTAGTCCTGTTCTCTGCCGTAACTACATTTTTGACTATGTGTCTAGTGATGTCTTCAATGCAAAACTCATTGCTACTCTAACAAAAAGCACATAAAAATGACCAGTAAATACTGCTCAACTCCAATGCTTGGTAGGAGAAAATATCTGTAGGTATATTTCAATTATCATCCTACCATAGTAGTATTACCATTCCGTTTTGAAGATGTTTTCCTAGTGGAAAATAACTTGTCTTGTTTGCTTTCATGTGCCATCTAGTAGTCCACAGATGAGAGATATCAAGAGACCTAGATGGTTTGAGGTATGTGTGGTGGTGTGGTCACATCCCTGCTTCTTGTCACTGTCCTTAGCGAGGGAGTATCTCTTCTCAGTCTTTATTGGTGTGCTACAAAGAGTAACCCGTTATAAACCAAGTTTTCTGAGGCAGCAAGAAAGATGAGCAATAACATTCCCATTCAGTAACAGAATCATAGAATCATAGAATCATAGAATGGTTTTGGTTGGAAGAAGACCTTGAAAGTTCATCTTGTTCCAAAATCCCTGCCATTGACAGACACACTTTCATTTCAACCAAGCAGGTCAGAGTCCCATTTGGCCTAGCTTTGAACACCTCCAAGGATGGGGCATCCACAGCTTCCTTGGAAAACCTGTTCCAACACCTTCCCACTGTTGCAGTAAAGACTTTTTTCTAATATCCAATCTATATCTACTTGTCAGTTTGAACCTACCCATTCACCCTTTTCCTGTCACTGCATGTTATTGCAAGTAGTCTTGCCACATCATTTCTGAAAGTTCCCTTCAGGTACTGGAAGGCTGCAATTTGGGTATCCCAAAACCTTCCCTTTTCCAGGCTGAACAATCCCAATTCTCTCAGCCTTTCCTCATAGGAGAGGTGCTCCAGCCCTCTGATGTTTTTGTGGCACTCCCCTGGATTCTTTCCAACAGATCTGTGTCCCTCCTGTGCTGGACCCCAGGGCTGGGTGCAGCCCTGCATGTGGGTCTCACAGAGCAGAGCAGAGGGGCAGAATCCCCTCCCTCCCCTGCTGCCCACGCTGCTCTGGATGCAGCCCAGGACATGTTTGGTTTCTGGGCTGTGGGTCATGTCCAGCCTCTCATCCACACAGTGAGTTATTCACCTGAACACAAACAGCAAATACAGGATGAGAGGTGATGTCATGGCTCTACCACAATGGGCAGACACTTAATGTGTAGATGATCCAACAGTAAAAACCAGTAGCACAAATGTTTTTCAGATGTGGTTAAGTGTTGTGCAATGCCTTGGGTCCACCAAAGATTGCATATGGAGAAAATCAGACCTTACATGGCAGGAGCCTGCCCTACATGCCATTGGGTGGTATGAGCCAGTGTCTATAATTTTATTGGTCAAGGGGAAGGGTGTCAGGTACTTTGGCCCTCCTGGAAATTTCTGTGTCTCTGCTCCTGCAATTATTTGCTGGCCTTTCTTACTCTGAGTTGAGTTGGTAAGTTTCAGCTGTTTAAACCCCTGAGGATAACGTGGCTTGTTTTGATTGCACCAGGTTCAGTTGCCTGTCTGTCTTTCCGGAGTGCCACAAAGAAAGTCTATCATTTATAACTGGGAAAGAAAAAGTACAGGCAAAGCTGTCTCAATAGCCTCTTTAGCTCTATACCACTCCAGAAAAGTAGAGTATGCAGACACCAATCAAGACTTTTAGACTGATTATAGGAATTTTCAAAGTATTCAGCACTGACCTATTCTTTTTTTTTTAAGTTGTCGTATTGCCATCACAGAATTAGATCTGGACTTTCAGAACTAGTTTAGAAGTGATTTGTTCTGATAATCCTCCAATATTTTATATATTAACAGCAAAAAATGTCATGTGAGAGATGGAAATAGTTTACCTAAAGCTGCAGTCTTTGCGGACATATGATATTAATCAAACCTCTTTTGCTAGCAGTCATCAAGAAAATGCTGCCGGCATACCAAGAAATATTAAACTACTTGAATAATTTGAATAGAATAAATTTAAATGAAAGCAAACAAAGAAGCCTTAAAATGATAAGCAATGTCAAGTTGCTTAAAATGCCTAAAGGACATCTATGAATTGAAATAACTATAGAGCTATCTAGTTAACCAGTTCTGAATTGTGAAACTGATGTAATTTCAAAATGCATTTTCAAAATTTTCACCAAAAAAATTAACTCGTTTGGGTCTTTTTAAGCCCAAATCTTATTTCAATAAAACATCTTAGTAGGAACCAGTTAATACAAGAAGTCAGCTTTGGGGGCTGATGACCAAATTTTGGGGACATCATATCACCTAATTATAGGCTTTGCTACAAGGGTGTGCAATTATCATTCCTAAGACCTTCTGAGCTTTAGCAATTTGTCCCAGGGCACCATTTTTTTCTAAGATCTTGTGGTGAGCTGATGGGCCAATAACTAAGCCACACATTTTTCCTGCTCCCGTTGGGATAGGAGAGAGAACAGGAAGAACATAAACATGGAAACTTCTGAATAGATAGGCTGTTTAATAAGTGATAGGAAGACATTTCAGCCTTCTTTGGATATCTCCCAGATCAGAAAACTGCAGGAAAATAGATTATCGTGAAGGAAAAAAGTGAGGAAATGGTGCTAAAAAAATCAAAATTAAAAACCCCAGAAAAAACTACTTTAAAAATACAGCAAGCCAGGAGAAAGGGCAGTCCCATTAGTGTTGCAGACTACCAGGAATTACCATACTGCATTCAGGTGGTGACAAAAGAGAGACAAAGTTGGTAGAGATTATAAAGATATTTTTCCAGGTTGTACTTTTCCTGTGCTGTGGGTAAAATGCACTGAGGACTAGGAAGTAGAAACACTGCATTGTTCCATTACACAGCTGCATGTGATAAGTTTGGTTTTTTTGTTTGGTTGGTTGGTTGGTTGGGTTTTTGTTTGTTTGTTTGTTTTTAATGTGATGGAGTTGAAAATGAGAATTCAAAATTGAAATCTGGAAGAGACTTCAGTGAATTCAGAATATCAACAGAAGATTGTAGTGAGCCCTTGCTCTAAACTTTGTTTACTTCAAATAGGTGAAGGAGACCTGCTAAAAGAGTAGGTCTTGCTGCATAATGCTACTAACAAAGGTGTCAAACATACTGGTTTTTTTGTAATAGGAGTCACAAGTTAAAACCCTTGGTTTTGCAAATTATTTAAAATATATGTTTGCTTGTTTGCATAGATAGAAAAATGTCAATGTAAAAATAAAACGATCATAATTTGTACGTATACTGTAAAAAACACAGTATGGTGCCTTGTATAGAATTGTGAAGTTCTGAGAAATTATTTTATTTTGCAGTTACAAAAGCTCTACTTCACTGCAATGTGTGAAATAATTTTTAAAAATGTATATTTATTTCAAAATTCAAGCTGAACTGTTGGTATTTGTGCATTTCAGCTGACCACAAAGAATGTCATTGATTCCTAATAACAAAATAACTGCAATATTGCTTCTTCAAGTGGTATTTTTAGGCCATGAAATGAAGTCAAAGAAAAAACTAAGGAAACTTAAACCACCATAGGGGAAATATTGCAGTATCTGTGTTCATTAAGACAGGTTTACTGCAGTCAGGAGAGCTGCAGGGGCAAAGAACATCAGATAAGTTTCAGTGCTCTTGAAGCAAAACCGTAATTGCTTTTAGGATGATGCATGCAGTTCTAAAACTAAGCCAAACTTCTAGACATATGTATTTTAATCATATTAAACTCCAAATTATTTTCCTGAAATTCTGCTTTTTGTTAAATTAGTATATTAAAATTCTAAGTTAAAGCCTTGTTTTGATAGGTTTCCAAAAGGAATGAAATGTAAAACCTTTTGTGTGCTTAGTGTAAGGATGTTGAAGAGTGTGTCAAACAACTAGAAGTAATATAATCTAATTTACAGCTAACTCAGATTTAAGTTATCAGGGGACTGAATTATTTGTAGGAATTTGTCTTTGGTTATTGCTAGTGTACAGAGTAGAGCAGAAATATCAAAGCAGATATTGGCTGTAAGTGCTGATGTAGTACTTCTCTTTGTCTCATTGTCTACTAGTTTGCAAGACAGGGATGGCAAAGTGATTGATAAAAGAAGAAAACAAAAACAACACCTAAAACAAACAAACCTTATTTTTAAATTAAGAATGGTAAGATCTGCAAGAGCCAAGCAGATAAGTAGATAAAACCAAAATCCTGAAAGTTTGTTTGATCTTTACTTGTCGACAGACTGCTTCAAGATGTTGCTTGTTGATGGGTGTAGTGAGTCAATGCACAAACATTCTCGTACAAATTTAGTGCTGCTGTTCTTGCCTTTTACACATGGGTGGCATTTTTTACAAAGCACCTAGCTAATTGTGCTTTAACCAGTAGAAACTTTGTCCCTAAAAACTGTTTAGCAGAATAACTAAGACCTCCAGTATCAGGCTGATTACTCAAGTGATGTCATCTCAACAGTCAAAGACACGGAAAAAGTTAAATGAGGTGAATACCATCCTGGCATTTTTCTCCTATTTTTGTCAGAAGCTCTAAGGTTTCTTTCATTCTGTACAGACTCACTTTGAAAAATGGTTTCCTTGAGAGCATGTTGTGTACCCTCTTTCACTCTTTAAGCTAGTGAGATCATCGCTTTGCAGAGGTTGTCAAATTGACTACAGCTCCCTGTAAAAGGTCAATGTCGCTGTGTCCAAAGTAAATGAGATATTTTTTCTCCTTGTAATAACTTCTATTCTTTTTATAACACTGCACTGTAAGACTGCTGACATCTATACTGAAACTTTGAAGGTCAAGGTTTCAGACCACAGCTGCTGGATTTTTTCTTTATGATCTGATTTAGATTTTGTACTTTTGTCCTTCTTTTCAAATTCTAGTCAACAAGTAGGATTTCTTTCATGCTCCTAGAAATTAATTTTGGGGGCCCATTAGTTTTCACTAGTAGGATAAATAAACTTGCTTCTTTTAAGCAAAAACTTTTCTGTCTAAATGGAAAATACACAGCATTTTATTCAAGTTACAAATACTTTATATTTTATTCAGCTCTTCAAAGGCAAATTGGACTTTAAGTGTGTGATGAAACCAAAAGTGCCAATAGTGAATCACAGGTTATCCTGAGTTAGAGGGACCCATAAGGAGTATTAAGCCCACTCAACACAGGGCAACATAAATATTATACCAAATATCTAATAATTGTCCAAATACTTATTGAACACTGACGGACTTTGGATGTTAACCACATCCCTGAGGATCTTTTGCCTGGCTGCCGCCTAATAATGTAAATATTCTAAATTCTCAAAGTGACTAGATGGCTATATGTCTCCTAAAACTATCCACAGTCATTTGTAGTGATTGAGTAATTATAAATATATATATATCATATGAGATTTTTCCTTGTATTTCAGAATTGATAAAAAATCAATCCATAGTAATTCATGCATCACAATTTAATGTTATCTTAATATAGACTTTGCTCCTTAAATAAATCATCTCTTCAATATGTATTTAGACAATATTATAGAACAAAAATAAGTATTCTGGAATTCTATTCCATGTTATTCTAATCTGTGATTATTTTGCTTACTCATCTATTGAAAATAACATTATGTATAAAGTATGGTTTTCAAAAACCATTCTTCTTAAATATCACTTTAGTTATTATAGTTTAAAATAAACTAAGTCACCTGGTCTGTCCCATTGTACATTTACATTAAATAATTTCTCATATTGTTGAAAAAATTATTTATTTTCTGACCTGAAATGACCTCAGTTAGAATGCCTTCTGGAAACCACAGACAATTCCATGGTAGCTGCAGCTACCATAAAATTACTATATCATTTTATGCAGAAAGTGGTCTGAAATTCCACTTTTTATGTAAATATCCAGCAAATGAGAATAGTTGCCAAAACTGGAGATTTATTTATTTATTTATTTTTCTGATTTTAGATTAAAATCAGATTGACTGGGCAATTTTATTTATGCTACTTGAAGGAAGAATATTTCAGGTTATTGAAAAATATCAGAGAAATACACTAAGTGCCACATAATGATAAATTGAGAATAAGTGAACTGTTTCCTTGCATTTTGCTTTATTTTAAATGAATAGGGTGACTTGATAAATGTTTATTTAAATCTTTTCTATTTTTATGTATAAAATAAACAGGATTATATTATATGTGTTCATCTTCTAAGAATAATTTATATACAAGATTTCTGGGAAACTACTTGGTCTCTAGGAGCAAGTTACTACACATCTGCAAGTTAATGACTCATTAAATGTGATAGTCCCTTATGTCAGCTTTCATTAGGCACATAGGCACACATATCTTCTGATGGAAGAACAGCAGTTTTATGCAAACAGTAGGAACTATTTTTCTCTCTCTCTCTAAGCAAATTTATTATATTATATATATATATATATAATAGACATATGTAGTATTTTATATATATTTTATAGACAAAATTATTTCTTCCATTCAGTAGAGAAAGTGGTGAATGACACTTGTTCATCAACTTGTGGCTGCAATATATGACTTACATTTCATAAAGAGACAACAGATGTCTCTGATCATTGTTGTCTTAAATTATTCCAGTTGTTGTCTAAAAAAGCAGAAAATATGTGAGAAGTGAAAAATTGCATCTTCATTAAGTCAAGTCTATAACAAACCCCTTGCTTTAAAAATGTGAATTATAGCTTCAGAGTAAGAGGTTAGGTGATTTTTCCCCTCTTCTTAATGATCAAAACCTATAAACCATTGAGTTATGGATTATTAGAAATTTATTTTATGCTGCAGAGTGTATACCACTTAGTGATCCTTGCACTGTTATTCTTTATTTATATCAGTCTTATATTCTGATACTATTACTCTGGGGTTTTTTTCCATTTTTTTTTTTTCCCTGAACGGGCTGCTGGCAAAATGAAAATTAAGAAGTATCTTGACACTAACTTTTAAAAAAGCAAATTATATTATTAGGAAGAAATAATTTTACTAAAATAACACTATTGAAATTAAATAACATTTAAAATACTGTTAATGATAGTGTAACAGACCTGAAACCATAGGCTCATGAAGAAACATTGCATTTTCAGGCTTTACTCATGAAGGCAATATACTACTTAACGTATCGGCATATCAAAGTTTTATAGAGGTAAAATAATTTCATCATCCTTTGTAGTTTTGGTCTCCACGTTCTAAGAAGGTTTTAGGATAGTCAGAGAAATTATATAAAATAACAACATAAGAAGATATTGTGTTGTGAGGAAGTGCTGTAAAGGACAGGAGTTCTCAATTCAGAGAAGGAAAAAAATGAAGAGAATTATGACATTAAGAACCTTGATTACCTGTTGTCAAACAAAATTGGAAACATTCTATTGAAGTACCAAGAATCTGATTTGAATAAATATGACAGAGTACTTGTCACAGTGGCAATGAACTCCTAGCAATTTGCTGCTGCGAGACACTGTCAGCAGGCAGTGTCCTAAATTAAAAAAAAAAAAAAAATGTTCAGACAATCCATTGGACAACCATTTCATGAAGAGATCATATAAAAGATTAGTCAAAGTCCAAAACAGAAGTTGTACTTGGAGTATGAGGTAAATCTAGTTCAGAAAGTGATCAAGCTGAACAGCATACCTTGCTACCATTGTCAGATGCTCCAGCCTGGGCTAAAAGGAGCATTAGTCTGGCCCAGCAGGGCTTTCCCACTGCTCTTCCAGCCTCTCCTGGACACCTGAGAGTTTCCAATACTTCATAGAAAATACCTATAATTATTTTTCACAATTTAAAAAATAGCACAATAGAGAAAATTGGTGAAGTTACAGACAATCCTAAAGGTGTCTATTGCCTTTTATTTATCTTCCAGATCAATTTAATACTTTTAGTAATTAAAGGGATATGTACGTTTGTTTCTTTTTTACTTTAAAGTATACTGACTCTTCTCAGTATGGGTCATGGCATCACCACAGGCAACAAAAGTTGCAGAATAATAATGTCTTCCTGCTGTTAAATAAAGGATGAGAGATTCTTTCACTGAGTTTGAACAGAAACTTCTGAGAGCTCCTGATCATCTGGCAGCTAGTCCCAAATACACTTGGAAAAAAAGCGTAGAATATGTTCTACAGAGATGTAGATAATATTTCCAAGGTCATTAGAGAAGCCTTTCATAAGAATAAGAAAATAGTACTTGCATTTTCCTTTTCTTGTAAAATTCAAAACAAGAGAAAATAATTCAATTTAAAAAACATTAATTTAGTTTTAATTAATCTGAAGTAAAATTTCTAAAAAATTACTTCATTCCAGAGAACTCATATCAGTAGATTAAAACATGCAGCTAACTGAGCTTGCACTTACTTTAAATATTCCTTTTTTAGAAACATTGGCTTCAAAACAGAAAAAAAACTTAAATTCACATAATAGGTACATCAAATTAAGCAATAAGTACTTATTTAGAAACTTATGTCTTCATAACTTAAATTAAATTCCTTGGGATCATCAACTACCTTTAATCTTAACTAGCTAATTTTGAGTATAGTATGTTTGGGTTTTTATTTTCCAAGAACATGTTTATAGATGTTTAAGATATCTGATATTTAACCTTTTCGAAACATGATAAGTTTTTTTTTTTTTTTTTTTGGTACAACCCAGCCAGGAGGTAGGATACAAATTATAAATTAAAAAAAAAAAAAAAAAAAAAAAAAAAAAAAAAAAGGAGAGTGTAATTTAGAAAAGAAAAACTAGAAATATGCAATACTAGGGCAGACACTCCAGTGGAAGATATGTAATAACCATACCTTTTAAGAAGAAATGTTTTATAACTTTTAGGCAGAGAGAAACAACCAAGGACTTTAACCATCAAAATTATGGCATGATTGCCTACAAGGTAAAGTATACTTGCAGACAATGTAGAATATTTTTAAAGACTAACAGTTTTTATATGCCATAATGATGATGAATATTGTGTATGAATACATTTGTTAAAATATATTTTTAAAAAATACAGCAGTATGGGTTTAAGACTTGAAGCCAGTCTGATTTTTCAGTCTTTTAACCTGATCTCTCACTATATCTGCATTTGGTTGCAATAATGAAGAAAGACTGTATAAAAATTTTGTGTTCATAAACCTATATATGAACGACTTATTAATGGCTATGTCTACTTTAGCATTTTGATTCAGAATGTAAATTTTTAAATTGAATTTGCAGATCATCTCAATTTGCTTAGTTTTCTTACTTTTTTTTTAAAAACTTTTCATCTCCAGAGACTAGATTCTTTTTGAGAGCAAACTAAAACACAAGCTGTTAGTAAGGTGCATAGTATATGTTGGAACAGCTACTGAGCCCTTACAGGTGCTTATGGACATCTTTGAAACACAGATGTGCTGAGGACATTTGGTTCAGGGAACCAGATGATTCTGATAAGAAGTACAAATGTGAACCATAAAGTCAGCACAAAACCCATGAATGTACTCACATTCCTATTCCAATCAAATATCTTGCTTAAACAATATGTAATATTTACTTAAATTGCAAGCTAATATTATAGAGGTTTCAATGATGAATATAAATAATATACCACTAGTCTTAATCTTCCTTTCCTAAATGAAAATAATTTATTCATATATGTACATTTTGAAATTTTTGGCAGGCACATTGTCATTGCAAAAGTACCTCTGAATTGAAAATCAATAATGCAGGTTAAATAGAGTGTATTTTGTTGTTTAAGGCAGATAGAAAAAGACTTGTGAACACTGCATACACAGAAATAGAGAAACAATCCTCTGTGTTCACTAAAGCTGCAGTATGAAGCTGGGTTCTGCTATCTAGCACAAAGAAAATAAATGAAGAATGTGGAGAGATCTGGATTGGATGTGGCTTTTTGGGTTTTGTTTTTTTTAAGCAGCTATGAGCTACTGCACAACCTAGAAAACTGAGAGAGTAAATGGGATATAATTGTGAGGAAAAATAACTTGGCGGCTTTGATTCTTTTGGCTTGTCTTTGACTGTTCTACAATAGGGGGACAGAACAAAAATAACCGTGTGCAGTAAAAATTCCCAATGTGTGTTAAGTGAATGTATTTTAAATAGACACATTTTTGTTAAAAAGCACGTGATGGAATATTCCTCTGAATTTTAAGGGTCAAGAATTCACCAATGCATAAAAATATTGTTTCAGTGACATGAATCAAACTCTATGCTGTAGTTCCCTGAAACTAAAATGTCAAAGCAGGGAATATGTAATGAATCCTAGAAACAGATTAGTATATAGAAATCAGCAGAGAATTTCATATCTTAGCATCTGAGAGAGCAGATGTCATGGTCTGATGCACAAATATCAAATTAAGCTGCTTTGATTTAGAAAAATAATCTTTTAAAATTAACACATAGAATGGGACAGAGTAAAGAGACTAGATATTCACTGAACATCTGCTGTTTCTGTGTCATTCAGGTGACTCATATACCTGCATTTTCCCTGGGGAAGCCAAGTTGTTAAAACCAGCTTCTACTACAAGATTGGTGCCAGTAGAAAATGTGCATAAATTTGACTACAGCGAAGTGTCATTTCAGTATATTTCTTTTGCTGATGCCCTAACACAAGATTTACAATCCATCTCCTCTACTTTTTTTTTTTTTTAATTAACCCATTGTCACTGGTATTCTAGACAAAATAAAAATTTTAATTACTTCTTATGTTTGGAAAATCTCCCATCTTGGGCATGTAGGGTAAAGATATAATCTGGATTCTTTGAGTTACTCATAAATGGTTCAGCCGCGTGATGAGCTACATGCAGCACATTCGAATACACGCCCCTTCAGGCATCCACAGTGCCACCATAATAGTCAGTGGTTGAATTCTTGCTTTCTTGCATTTGTTGCCTCAGTATTTTGAAAGTGGTTTCCCTATCAGCAACCAACACAGTGCTTCACATGTCCCTAGTTAAGAGAAAAATGACAACTGCTTTACTTAAAAAGTATTCATCTTGTGTACTTTCAATGATCCTTTTTGATTTCTCCGTTCCAAAAGGGAAAATATCTCCAATCCTTATGGCTTCCTCTTTCATGCTTTTCATATGGCAAACGATGGATTTAGCAATCACTCATACAGGAATGATGATAAGGTTTAATTGTCTGCTTGTTTGACTTCTGAATATCTAAATGTTCTTTAATACTAACTGAAGTAATCCTAAACTTTTACCAAGCCGCATAATAATTAGCTTAGCCCACTGAAGACAATTATATATGTCTTGAATATACATTTGTATAACTATATAGCACTGACTAGGAATCAGCAAACTGTTTTTGTAGAGCCTTTTTCCTGAACTAAGCCTTAGTCATTAAAAAATCTTTTGGAAATAAATAAGATATTATCAATATATTTCAAATAATCTAATCTCTTAATAAAGCAGCTAGAGTTTCTTAGTTGTATTAATATATTCTGGTACAAAAATTCTTACTTCAAAATGATAGTTCTTCATTAAGCAACAGTGATCCACTATTATTTATAAGATAGTCTCTTCCATGACAGAAAGAAATATTACCACAGAAATACAAGAAACAGCTTTCCAATAAAATTCTGGTGTCACGAAAGTGAATGGCAAAATTACCACTAACTTCAATAGGTTCAAGAAAAGCCTTTACAGAGATTTGTTGGCAATTGATTATTAGATACATAACCACACCTATGCACTCGAGTTAAATAATGAATCTTCTCAAAGCTGCTCAAAAAGTTACAATAACAACAGCAAAAAAAAAAAAAAAAAAAAAAAAGGGAATTTTATTTTGTGTATATGTGCTGGTTTGGCATAAAGATAACCTGAGGAAGTGATTTTTTTCTTTCTAATTTATACAAGAACAGAAGGTTCATAGAACTGAAAAACAATAAATAAAAAGTGTGCCACTTCCTGACACAGAAAGAGATATCTCAATGACAGAGAAAGTTGTTTCACTAAAATCTCACCTACCAAAGAAAGTAAGACACAGTGAGAAAGGCATTTCTAGTGTGACTCATAATGAAAAATATGAAAAAAATTTATACTGTGAAACAATACCAAAAAGTGAGGCTTAGATGTGGAGAAAAGAAATAGTTTCATCTAATTTATTTTTCCTGTGTTATCAGAAACTGAAATTTATTGTGTCCTTGTAAATATACCAAAGAAAAACTTTATCTTTGTTTTTTCTGATAGTGAAAGCAGATAGTTAGATCACACTCACTTACAAGTACAGTTCAAAAAGTATCACAGTTTTGAATTCTAAACAATAGAAATTTCTAAATACAGTGATTTTTCCCATTGAGATAATTTTCACATGATCATTTTGCATAAGGCAAATAAAAGCTCCCAAAATAGAACTCCTGCACAACTCTGATGATGCACAAAGTAACTCTACATAGAGATAGATTTTCTGAAGTAAATATAGTCTGCAATTATTTTATTGAATTTTATCTCTCAGAAAACAAATGAAAAAACTTAACAAAATGGTTAAGGCTACAGCTTACCTTGGGAATTCCTTCTTTTGTTTGTTTCTTTATTAATGTGATGTTTTTTGGAAAAAAGTGTTACAAGCTCTTAAACTATGACAGTAGCTGGAGAAATGGGACTTCACTAAGTTATTTAACAATTGTTAAGCACTCTTTGTATGAAAACTCTCTCGCCTACCATTCCTTGGCAGTTGTGTTTTGGAAGACCAGAGGCTTAGACACAATATTTGCTAAAGGGTAAAGTAATGCAATTAAATTAATATGAAAAAAAAGAATGATTCAACTCTTCCATTTCTTTATTCTTTGTTTGTAGCAGTAACTGTATATATCTGATAAGGTTATGACTCTAATCCCTTCTTCCAAGAACACATTTATAATTTTATCTTCAGAATAGTTTCCTCTGCTGTAAACACAAGTAATCCAGACAAGCTTACTTGAAATTCTCACTCAGCTTCCCAATCATGAGAAAGGAGCAAAATAATGATGGCTGGCACTACTTCGTGACCAGGTGTATGTAACTCTGAACTCAATAATTTAAAATTATTCTTAATCCATCTATTGATAGATAATTAGCAGTCATTACTCATAAAACATTAAAAAAATCTAGGCACCTACTCCAAGTTTTAGAAACCTCAAGTTACAAACATGCAATTATTTATTCCATCTTGCACAGATGATATCAGATAATTTCAATGTATGTAATTATTTTTTTCAGAATTGTGTCTACAGTTCACAAATCTTAACACATACAAGACATTAGTACTTTTAAATTAACTTCAAAGGAAAAATTAATTCTCTCACTATATCAGGGTAAGCACTAATTGTTAGTGGGGTGTTTTTCTTGTGAAGACTCAGCTTTGTCATGAAACAAGCACTGGCTAGACGATTTTAGTGCTACCAAAGCAAGCATTTCATGATGACCATTATCTTTTCACTCTCCTGCATGTTCAGGCTCACCACAGTGAAAGAAAAGGCAGAAAATGATTTCTCCAATTTATTATTGCATTTGTCTCGAGGCAATTTTCTGACTGAAATGACACAAAATCCACTGGGAAACAAGAGCTATGGACCTTATAAATATGCAGCCATCACTTCTATGATCAAGCTCTTGACTCCGTTGCTATGGCTGTCATAATAAGATGGAATGCTATAGGAGAAAAATAAAAAGGTTTTTTCTTTGAAATTCTTTGGTGGATTCCTAGCACCCACAAAATTGTTGCCTATTGTAAGCACCGCAGAGTCTAAAAACTTATTACACATGCTGTTGGCAGCTGCTGTCAGCTGAGATGGTAGCTGTTATTCCCTTCAGCATGTCAGTGTTTTAAAAAATCATTACAGCTGCCTATTCTTCAGTGTATTATGTTAATGTGGATGATTTAGGCAATTGTTTTTCTTTTGCTGCCTATAAGAATCTTCTGCTATATTTTAGCTTCTCCCTCTTTCCATTTACTCTTTATCAAACAAAATCAGAAGAAATCAATGGGACTAATGCCATAAAAATTGTTTTCCTGGACAGAACACTGTCAATATTATCTTCTGCTACCTGTAGCCTTATCATTAGTATATTTCCATGTATCCAATTACAATTTCTGTAACTCAGGAGCCTCAGATTCTGCTTGTAGTGTACTGCAGCTGGCACACTGCTCCTCCTCATCAAGTGTGTCTGGCTTTTGCAGGTAGACACTGCTATCATTCTGATTTAACAGGAATATGATTTGGTAAAAAAAAAAAAAAAAAAATCTCTCAGTCCAAAAATGGTTAAGAGTACTTATATGGCCTTTTGCACTTCGTTTTCTAATCCAGCTGGGCAGGACTACAGCTGATTACAGAAATATCTCTTATCTGCTCTGTTGGGTGTCAGTAGATTAAACAGTGAATCCCAATCAGGCTGGAAACAGATATGTGCTCAGTATGAACAGACAACTGTGTGGAGGTTGGTAACTAGGGCTGTGATTCACTGCATGGAGCTCAGGAGGAACTAAATAAGAATTGTCTCAGTCCTAGGGAAGAAGTATTTTGTTACTGCTGTTATTGTCTACATGATCTAAGAAGAAGTGAGTATGGATGGAGGATGTATTGAAAGTGAAGCTTAGGGGAATACGATATATTCCATTTTCTACTGGTTAGTAAGAAACAGAAGTTGTCAAAGAGGTCCTGAAGTCAACAAGCAATATTGTTAGTACTGTAGAATGTGTGAGTCCAGGAGAAAAAATACTAATATGTAGGTCTGAGAGCTCCCTAGACCCTCAAAAGCTCACCTGTACATAAATAATAATTATGTTGCTAGCTCCTAAAGGTGCTGAACTTCACAGACTCAAAAACAGCAGCTGGGTCCTGATTTGCCAGCTGGCCTGAAAGAACACTAGTTCTCTATTTGTTTTCTCTTGAACTGTTCCCCTCAGGAAACTTGGATTTTTTTTCCTCTCCCTACATGTACTGTTTTTGAAACAGAAGTCTTCTTCTATTCCCAGAAGTGGAATTCATAATTGTAGAAAGGGCATTATAATTTCAGATTTGAGCAGCTCAGTCTGCATATTTGTGTATTCAAGAAATCCATTCAAACACAAAGCATAAATTAATTATTATGGTTTTGCTTAGTACCAAGGGTCAAACACTCATCTTTGATTAGCTGATAGCTTCTTTTTATCTCTCAGATCAATAGAAAAACGTGGAAGATGGGAAAAAAAGGCTAAGATTTTTATTCTTCTCAAGCCTTTCTTGTGTATACTGAGTAGCAGTTGAACAAAGAGAGAAGCCATACTGAGAATAGTAATACAGTCTGTAAAAGCCACTCACCAAAGAAGCTGATAAAACAGAAGTGACAAGCCAAAGGGATCAGAGTATTATCTGACTTGCATATTCAAATGTAAATATGCAAATCTTAAAGTCCAGTTCTATTCTGCTTTGAGCCACCCTTCAGCATGTGAACTTGGAATTATGATAAACTTTGGCAACTCCATTTGTTCTACTTGTAATTGCACATTCCTTAAATACAAGTATTGCTGTAATTTATCTCTTTCTTTTATATACCCATGTTATAATCCATGTTAATGGCATTTTGTCCTTTGAGTTTTCTGTGTTTTTGTCCAGCATATTTTTTCCTCTTTCATTTTCTTTTTTTTTTCTTTTCTTTTCACATACTCCTGAATTCCCCAATCTCCCCAGACAATATTTTTATTATCATTTTTTCCTTTCTGGCTTAGTGAACAAGTGCTAAGAACAGTCAAGAAATCCCAGTTCCAGTAGCACTACCCGACAGAGAGCTGGCACTGCCTTCATAATTTTTTGGAGAGCATTCTTTACCTTCCAAGAACATAATGTAGCATAAATACTTCAAATACTTCAGGTGGCTGAAAGGCACATTTTCAGCTCATTAAAGAAGCAAAAAGTTGAAGAAGAGATCCTGTCATAGATTTTTTGGAGAAAATCCAACTTAGCTCTTCCTTGCTCATCTGATTCATTATAAAACAAGAGCAACAAAAGAGACAGAAAAAAAAATCCAGAAATGCAACTTCTGTGATACAAAGCTGTTATTGAGTGTCTAATTAATTACCAGAGGCCTTTATAAATTTTTTCTGACTCTGTGCTGTACATTTTTTCCTACAATACAGTCAACCTGTTCAACTCCTACATTGATCTTTTGAATTGTGACTGTGTTTGCAGCTTATAATCAGAGGTATAACATGAAAGATAGGTCACCTGGGAAACAACAAACATAATCACCAGTAGCATGAAAGTCAGCAGTTTTTTATTATTTAATATTTTTACAAGAACTCAAGACTTCTATTAAATGACTTAAATAAAAGCTTGAAATTCAACTTAAAACCAAAAGTGATTCATTTTGACAAGACTTTTAGAAAGAAATCCTGAGGAAAATTTTTAAACTATCTCTTTAAAAAAGACTATACATTCTTACCTATGACTTCTTTGAATTCTTTTTAGTTTCCTTTTTGTTTTTTTTTCTATCATTTCCCATCTGCAGAACAAATGGAGGAAATAGGATGTCAGACTCATGGGCTGAGATAAGGAGAGGAAGATCACTTACTAGTTATGGCCATGGGTAAAGCAAAAGCAACTTGAAGAAGATTAATTTAATTTATTTCCAATTAAAATTGGTATAGATTATGAGAAATAAATTCAAGACTTCCTTCCACCTTGCTTCTTCCCAGGCTCAATATCTCTCCTGACTCTTTTATTTCCTCCCCCTGAGCAGTGCAGAAGGGATGAGGAACGGGAGTTGCAGTCAATCCATGACAAATTTTCTCTGTTGCACCTTGCTCCTCACACAGTTCTTCTGTTTCAGGGTGGACTTCCTCCCACAGGATACAGTCCTTGAGGAACAGGTTGCTGTAACCTGGACCTCCTGCAGGCCACAGTTCTTGGCACAAAATCTCTAGCATTGGCTCCCCTCCAGAGACCACAGTTCCAGTCAGGAGCTTGCTTCTGCATGGACTTTCCCCAGGCTACAGCCTCCTTCAGGGCATATCCACCTGCTGTAGAATGGGGTTCTCCATGGGCTGCAGTGTGGATATCTGCTCCAACATGGCCCTGCATGGGCTGCATCTCTATCCAATATGTGACTGGAACCTGTAGAGAGGCACAGACTAGGTAAAATAATCCATCTGCCTATGCAAAGTTGAATTATGTATAAAACCTGATAAAACCTGAATTTTTGGCTTGGATTAATTAATATAGTTTACATTTCTGCTCCTGTTACATATGTAGCTGTTGGGATCTCGACCTTAAGCATCATCTAATTCATCAGTAATATGCAATGAGGAGAATACAGTGTGAATACAGGCAGAAAATGCAGTGTGAATACAGGTGAAAAAGGATCATTGACATTCATTTGGATTATTAGTCTTCAGGATTACAGCAGCATCCCTGTCAAGAGTGGACCCCTCATAAAAATAAAATTTTTAAAAGTATCTCAGGAAGCCAAATAGACTTCAAGCTGTCATGCTATTTTCAGCTACTATCTCAAACATGGCTTCCCAAGAGACAGAAGCTTATTCCAGTCTGTGAATCAGGTGTGCCTCTGAAGATGAGCGCAAAGAACATAAGCCTGTAGTTGAGGCTTTTCAGTTTCTCTGCTGTCAGACTTTTTAAACTGAAAACTTTCAGAGATTTAATCTCTTTCCCTGGCAGTTACAGGTTTATAAAGAGAAGAATCTGATTTTCTCAGGCAGTCTCTGTTATCCTTGGCCCTTGGTCTCCTTTGAGTAATATCTGATACCCTATGAAACATGAGGAAGGCCAAGGAGAATCTCCATTCTTTTTTGGGTGTAGGGGGACATAATGACAAAGGATGAGAAAAAGGCTGAGGAATTTAATGCCTTTTTACCTCACTTTTTAATAACAAAACCAAGATCAGTTGTTGTCAAGGTACCCAGCTCCCTGAGCTGGAAGATAGACAGGGAGGAGAATGAAGCTCCATAATGCAGGAGGAAATTATTAGGGAACTCTCTTAACACTGTCCCTTCAGATATTTACTGCCATTGATGAGGTTCCCTCTCAGTCAGTTCCTTCTCAAGGCTGAACAGGCCCAGCTCCCTCAGCCTTTCCTCATAATACAGATGTTCCAGTTCTTTAATCATCACTGTTGCCCTCTCCTAGACCTGCTCCAGGAGCTCCATGCCTGTCTTTCACTAAAGAGCCCAGAACTGGGCACAGCACTCCAGATGTGCCTCCCCAGGTAGAGTAGAGGGGCAGGATCACCTAATTCTTGGGCCACTTGCTGCAAGAAGGACATTAAGGTGCTGGAGTGTGTCTGGAGAAAGACAAGAGCTGGAGCACGATGAGGAGCAGCTGAAGGAGCTGGGGTTGTTCAGTCTGGAGAAGAGGAGATTCAGGGGTGACATCACTCACCACCACTACCTCAAAGGAGGCTGTCATGAGATGGGTGTTTGTCCTTTCTGCCAGTTAACACCTAACAAAATAAGAGGAAATAGCTTCAAGTTGGACCATAGGAGTATTGCACTGGAAATCAGAAAGTGTTTTTTCATGGAATGGTAAGGTACTGGAACAGACTGACCAGGGAAGTGGTGGAGTCCAAAACCCATTGTACCTGAGGATGGTGGGGGTGCCAGGATGACAGCTGGATTTGGTGATCTTAAAGGCCTTTTCCAACCTTTATGGTTCTATGAAACTATGATTATACATAAATTTCAACTCAAAGTGTGCAAAACACTGGCAGTGCTTCACTGTTACCTCACTGGTCAGTCAGTGTTTCTCTGATGAATTTGTTTCATGTCTGTGGGTTCCAATGCCTGGAATGGAGTTCTTTGGGCTGCTTTGTAGGTAAAGGGAACCTAAACTTGAAACAGTTTTCATCCATACTGACTCTGGGATGAAAATGTAAAAATAACCCCACAAGTTATGCTTAGTCTTTCTCCTAGAAACAGCTAGACATGGTGGTCCAAAGGAGATACAAGAATAAAATTAACAGGTAAATGCATGGCCAGGAAATTCCAGCACTCTTACTTACACCAGAGACATTAATGGAAGAAGAGAGCAATTTATTTGTTAGACAAAAATGCATTTTTTATCTTTAGTCTCTTTTTTGTCTTTTGCTTTTGAATCTCACTGAGAAGTAAACTGACAAGTCTGTGCTCATTCACTTGTAAATTAATGAAAATATGTTAAGACCTTTCATCTTCAGTCTAAGTTGAGACAGAAGAGGAATGTTCTATATATCACTACGCAGAGGAGAGGAAAGATTGTTAGGTGTAGGCATGGCAAAAGATCAATGCATTCAGTGTATAATTTAATGCTCATGGGAAATGAGTTTATTCTTTATAGTGGAAAGGTCTACTGTTTCAGCTTTGTTAATGATGAAAAGTCACAAAAGAGGTAGAATCTCAAATGAAAGAGAGATGTAAAAGAGAATAAAAATCCTGATATACATTTAATTGGGATATCAGAAAATACAGTTCATTCCCAATGGAGAAAATTATTCACATGTATTGTAGCAAAGTTTGCATGAAAAGAAAGTCATGTATCTCTCTATGCCATGGTGAGTAACTGCTTCGATAATTTGCCTTTTCCTTTTTACACATTTTTGCAGCTGGATATAGCTGCAATCTAAAAATTAAAAAAAAAAAAAAATCATTATTTCATTTTTACCATTTCAGTACAAATATAGCATAAAAATATATATTTTCCCAAGCATAAGGACTTAATGATCACAGTTGCCTGTCTCAAGCACTATTAAGGCCATTGAAGGAATATGCCATGGTATGAGATAAGCACAGAAGGCAGTGACAGGATGATGCTAACTCCAGACCTGGCAGAGATGAGATATGATTAACACATCCTGGGTAAGGCATTCAGGCAAAAAAATCACACTGGCAAGCTGTGTAAAGAACCAACTGCTCCTACACATATCTCTGGTTAAACAAAGATTCACCCCAAGTTATGGGACAGGTGACATCTAATGTCAACAATGACCAAGGAAGCTCTCCCAGATATGCCTCCCTGGATACCTGAAACTTGGACTGGAAGATTAGCTACAACAGCTGGGAAATCCAGGTAAGATAAAGGTGGTTCTATTGTCCAGGTGATATCTCAGACCTAGGGGAAGGCAACAAAACAGGGGAGAAGAATGGTTCACTGACAATGGACACAAAGAATGCAGAATTAACAGGCCACAGGCAAAGGCAATTCAGCACCTATGGTGAAATCAACTCTGAATGGCCGAAAAGCAATCCAGCAGGGAGAGATCACAGCCACTGACTCAAGAGCCACCAACCAAAGAAATGCACCAGCTCCATGGGAAAGAATGAGATTGGAATTAATTAGCCCTAGAAGTGAGGGAATCATTTAACCACTAGGATTAGCTGTGTAGCTAATAGACATTAATTCCTTTGTTTGCTAAAGTGTTAAAATAGTAAAACATTTTGTATGACCCCCACCACCCCACAGCTCAAGGAGAAGGGCCAGCTGAACACTGCTGGTGGTGGCTGTCTTCTGCTTGAACTCTCCCTACCTTTTCTATTTCTTCCTGTCGTTCTGACTCACATTCATTGTAAAATAAATTCTGGACTATTGACTTTGGCATATGGTCTAGTTTGATTTAATTTGGGCTGACATCTCTCAATAATTGCATTGCAAAATTAAGTGCTTAAGTTTTGGTAGTTTTTGACGTAATAGGTAGCATTAATTCAATCTCAGACTAAACTAATTAAGCTTCCCTACTAGTAACTAATCAAACTCAGGTAGCCCTCCTAGTTTTTCTTCCTGAGTTTTAAGAAAAGAGACCTTACTTACATATAACTCGTACTATCTTCAAAAAGATTTCAAAATTATATTGAAAATTTGTAGATGTCTCCAATATCTACATAATCTAAATCTTTGTCTAAATCTTTGAGATGTATCATATGCACCTAATCCTTGCACATGAGATAATAGAAAATAAAACAAAACATGAGAAGAATGTTATCTAACTCAGCTGATCACATATCAATATATATTTCAGGACTAAATAAATTACATTTTTTTCTCCTGTCTAACAAGTAAGTCAGACTAGTTTTTCTAGTTCAAGTATAAGGCATCCTCATTTGGTCAGTGTCAAGATGACATTAAAATTATTATTTGTAAGAATTAAAAAGTAAAAAAAACCAGCTTGTTGGAAGAAAATTAGGGTGTTTTGTTTTGTTTTGTTTTGTTTTGTTTTGTTTTGTTTTGTTTTGTTTTGTTTTGTTTTGTTTTTACATGGAATCTTAGCTTCATTCACTGAATTTCCATTGTAATCCTTCTGGAGGCAATGGAGCATGCAATTTTGCAGCTTCTATCATGGTAGTAATCTATCAGAAGCGACAGAGTGATTTAGTGATTAAAAAGTGCCAAAGAAAACAAGAAAGACAGACAAAGAAAGAAAGAGAAAAAAAAAAAGACAGAAAGAAAGAGAAAGAGAAAGAAAGAGAGAGAGAAAGAAAGAGAGAAAGAGAGAGAGAAGAAAGAAAGAAAGAAAGAAAGAAAGAAAGAAAGAAAGAAAGAAAGAAAGAAAGAAAGAAAGAAAGAAAGAAAGAAAGAAAGAAAGAAAGAAAGAAAGAAAGAAAGAAAGAAAGAAAGAAAGAAAGAAAGAAAGAAAGAAAGAAAGAAAGAAAGAAAGAAAGAAAGAAAGAAAGAAAGAAAGAAAGAAAGAAAGAAAGAAAGAAAGAAAGAAAGAAAGAAAGAAAGAAAGAAAGAAAGAAAGAAAGAAAGAAAGACATAGAAAATCAGAAAGGTCATTATTTTGGCTCTCTAGGCTCATTTTAATTTTTCACCTCAGTATGCCTGTCAGAAAAGTAGACTTTGCTCTTTTCTAATTCCTTCACAGGTAAAATATGTTTAAAATTTCCTTTCTGAGTATGGAAGAACCAGACAATACATAAAGCAGCCAGATCCTCAACTGAAATTCTACAGAATCAGTCTTCAGAGAAATGAAAGACAAAGAATGTTCTGTGGCCTATTTTATTTAGCCTCACATGTGTCCTGCCTTAGATAATAACAATAATATTCCCCAGCTCTGACAGGGATTATGAGAGAGTATTGTTTCTCTTTTCACTTTTTTGTTTTTTGTCAGAAAGGTCATTTAAAGCATAGCTAATCAACTTATCTGAGTTCTTTTGAGTCAGAAATTAAATAATGTAGTACCCTTATCCCAATAAATCTTTATCATCTCAGTTACTGGATTCTTCCTCCCCTTGGGTATCATTTGCTTTGTTGCAGCAATTCTTTTCCCTAACATTTCCTCACATACCTTGCTTTTGCCCATTTATTAAAAAGTTTTTCATCAAAATGAAAGTTAGAAATCTATCTGCAGTTAACTTAGAAAATACTTAATTGGGTGTGAACCTCACTTCTTACTATTAATCAAGATGGCCTTTTGCTTATATGCTTTTAATATTTTTAATTATCATGTTTATATTACCCATGATTTTTTCTATTGCCACTACTTAAAAATACATTCAATCACATATAATCTTATATTTCTCTCAATCTTTTCTTGCTATTTTCAGGGCTATTAGAAAAACTCCTTGCTTACTGAAATCTGTTTTTTTTTCTCCACACGGTAGCTTGTGGGCATAGATATTGTTTGGAGTTTTGGGATAGGATCTTTTATTAGTGGAAAATAATTCTCTCTGTTTTCACATCCAAATCCTTTGGCCTTGGTATCTAGTTGCAGATATCTTTCAAGCAAAAGCTATTTCTTAAAGGCAATCAGGTTTTTTTGTAGGATGGAATTCTGATAGTCATTGCAGGCAAAGTCAAAATAAATAAACAAAACCCCATTATTCTTCAGTATTTTTTTATATTTCCATCCTAAATATCTCAACTGCACACTGGTTATCTTCCTAAATAAGATAAAATTAATATATTTTAACTAGACATGAAAAATTAAAGTATAGATTTGCATGGAATTATTAATCATGGCCCTGTAATATTACAGTCATTGCAAATTTTCACACCAGCTCTCGTGAGCATTCATATGAGGCCATCTGTTTGTGAAAAGAAAAAGGCTTCTTTGTAAATGCAAGGTGACAGCTGGAGGTGAGTTGTCCTTTGACAGGTTGAAGATAGTTGTCTTTTGAGAGCAAGCAGATATGCCTCTAATCAAACACTCTGTAAATACATTTACCTCTATATGGTCTACATATTGGGAATAGGCAATACATTGTATATATTTTATATATTGGTAAAATACCATCTTAAGACTCCACCTGCCATTATCTTACTCCGTTTGTCAGTCTATCAATTAATTTCAAACAGGATAATAGGTCCTTTAAATTATTTATGTATATATATCTAATGGTGGTATAAATCACTTAAATTATTATAACAGAAATTCCTTGCTTGGAAACAAAGCCATGATTTTCCACAGTGGATGTTGGCATTATGATCAGCAAGTGAGAAAGAGACATCTAGTCTTATAAGACAGACAAATTTAAAAGCCATTGTTTTCGGGATTGCCGTCTTCTCTTTCCAGCTACCCACAGAAACAGAAGGCTGGAAATATTCCCACTGAAGCACATCAGACAGGAGCCTGAAAAAATTGTCAAAGCCTTAATGACTTAACTTTTCAAATTACTTAATGCAGATTTCTGAGAAGTAAAAGATGTAGTAGATGCAATGGGATTTTTATACTACCATTATTTTTCTTGGACTTACATCCTAGTTATCCCACATGTTATTTATCAATTTATAAAGGTATTTTTCACAGCATACTAGTGTGCAGTTCTTACTATTAAAGTACTGCAAAACCATGAACATACAACTATGGGTTATTGACACTACCCAAATCATACATGTAATAACCTTCCTGAATATTTAATGTATCAACTGTATTGTCTTTCAAAATGTTCAAGAGAGCATTCTAGGTTTGGGGATGGAAATTTTTGGCTTTTATTGTGACCTGTCATTAGACATTATGAAAACCTTTCTTTAAGTCAAATGTAATGCAGAGGAAACCACTATAAAGCCAGCAAAGTTGTTCAAAAGATAAAACACATAGAAAAATTGAGGTCAAACACAATACTTAACAGTAATTACTATAATCTCAGGACTATTATAACTTTTCAGTTGACTTACATTTCTCCCTAAAATACCAATTATGTGGCCATTATATTTCACCTATTATATCAGAAACTACTCCTATAAAATAATTTAAGGGTCAATAGAAAAATATAAAAAATATATAGAAAATATGAAAATGGAATATTTGAAAGATGAAGGTGAAGTATTTCTAAACTACTTGTTTCCTGGTTATTCAGGAAGGACATTCTGTTAGACCTCGCAGTCATTTCTAAAAATTGTATTCAGATTGGAGCCATCACAAGTTATAGCCCAGGATGTCCTTTCTTGTTATCAGAATCAGCCTATTCTTAAAAAAAATAAAAAAATAAAAAGAATTTTTAAAAAGTTAGCAATGGACAGACTGTGATTAATGATTGATTTTGGTTAAAATCAGGTAAATATACAAGGTGTAGAATCAAAAGACCATCTGGTCCAGCCTTTCATAGAAAAGGGAACCTAGATAAGGTTATCAGAAAGGAAGCCTAGATGAGATTATTGGGAGCTAAAATGAGAATTACACAGCTCATCTTAGTATATTGAGCATCTTTTGGAGGTGACCCTTGTCAAATTCCTTTTGGAAATCTTCATAGACTTTATAATATTGATCACATACCTATCAGCAGGATTTCTTTACAGATCCTGATAAATTGGCTACAGCAAGACTCTGTCCTTTTCCAATGCAATGTTGGGTATAATTTTTATTGATATAATTTCACTCAATACAACTTAATGTGTGTGGATATTTTTAAATTAAAGTTGTCACAAAGATACTAATAACATAGCTGTAAGGAGAACTATGTTTAGGGATTTTCTGCTGGCATCTCAGAGCACCTTTCTAGAATTTTGCCTGGTTCTGTTAAAAAATTCAGCTTTTTGATTACAAGTGCATGAGCAACTTCTTAAATAATATTGGGAAGAAAATTGTAGAGAGATACTTTGGTTCAGAACTGGGCCTCTTGGCCCTACTTATGCTGGCACTTTTGTGACCAGTCTTGTTTTCACTGAAGCCTGTTCATGTTTCTCCCTGCAATGTCTCAAGTGGATACACAAAACAGACAGACTATAGGGTAGGATACCAGCAGTGGTCCAACCTCCTAGGTCAAACTTTGAAGTCCGGTCAGATTCCTCAGGTCATATTCACCAGAGGTTTGAAAAATTTGTAGCATCCTTGAGAAACAAGTTTCAGGGGTTTTTTGTTTGTTTGTTTGTTTGTTTTTGTTGTTGTTTTCAGTGTTGTTTGTTTGATTTTTTTTTGGTTTTGGGTTTTTTTTTTTTTTTTTTTGGGTGGGGGGGGAAGTGGTGTGTTTTGCTTTGTTTTTTTTATTTTTTGCTAAAACTTCTACAGCTCTCTAAGTTTTATGTTCCAGGGTCTGTTCTTGGACATGTATGTAATACATATATATTACTTGTATAGATCATACTTTCTTAACATCCCTATAAATTCCAGTGGTTTGGATTAGTGAGCTACAAGTAAGAACCTAATGTCACAATATCCCTTTAAGTTATCAACAGCAGCTGCATGAGCTGAGAGCATAGATATGATCTGTATTCTCTTCTATTGACAGCCACTAGAGACGTGAAGTAACCAAGGTGCGCTCAAGTGCCATTTGGTACCTTGTGTGTGCACAACTGAATCCAATCCATTAATTGTATTGCTGCTTTTCCTTTGACTACACTCAGACTTTAGCCACAGAGCTCACTTAAAGAGAGAGATTTAGACAAGGTCTGTAAACAGTTGTGTACACCTCAGGGGTGAATCCCAACTTCAAAGACAGATGTCTGGAATCTGAAATATGGCCCTGTTCTAGCCATCTGATTTCCCAACTACTTTCTATTTTGCCTGCAAATAATATTCTTTTTAAAGTCAAGATGAATATAAATTCTGCCAGTAATCTGGCATCTTGAAAAGCATT